>NC_140971.1:33476874-33531874 GCF_056783735.1 Eptatretus burgeri
GTTCTTTGTTCAGTTGAAAGCTTTTGAATTCGACTCAAGGAAAACTGCAATTTTATTGCTAATTGGTGAATTTTAAGGTTATTTGTAGCTGAATTGTATTTCACAAATTGCAAAAAAACAAAGTATACTCACAATTGGTATCACCTCTGTGAATGGTGAAGGAACCTTGGCAGTAGCTGCGGAACTCTGGCAGAAACATTACTATGCTTTGAAAAGGGGAGAAAGCAAGCTCCTCAGCTTGCTTTTGACAGATTTATAATCAAGTTGTCTTTCAGAACCTGCGGCTGACCTGCCGGGGCTGGCCTTTGTTGTGCGCCCTGCAAATATAACCGTAGTAGCTGGCGGTCAGGCTGTTCTTGAGTGCCTGGCTTTTAACCCCTTGGATGCATCTCCATCTGGTCCCATCGTTTCCTGGAGCCACCAAGGTAAGGCAAGACGAAGTCATTGACCTGATTGATCTTCCACAAGTTTCAGAATTTCCACATGTTTCCAATATTGCCACTAGTTTTATGAATATTCCATCTCAAATTGTTTCTCTGTCGGTCTTTGTTTGGATTTCTTTCTATTTGTGTTTTTTGGTCTATCACGTCCCTGCAAAGCGTGCATTGATGCTGGTTGCATTGAAGTGGGTGCATGACAACTTTTTCCTAAATCTCATAATTTTCATCTTAAATGCAGGATAATCTTGAAGTCACGACACACAGAAACCATATAAACAGGAAAAGTGATTTGCTTTGACTCATCGTAGTGCAAATGACACTCCCTCACCATACCTTGAATATAACAATGGCCAAAGGTCGGAGGGTAATTACATACATGAACATGTATGTCTCTTGTATTATGTAAAGCATGGTGTTTGTCCATGCATTCACACATTCGGCTGTCTCCCATTCTGGCGGCCGCTTTCCACACTGCATTTGAAAAGCTCCGCACATCAGCATAACTCACCATTCAACCAGAAGAAATACATGATACAACATGGAATTGCAGTGTGGGTGGAGGAGGGGGGAGGGGAGAGGAGAGAGAGAGTAGAGAGAGGGCAGGTGAGAGGGGGGAGAGAGAGGGTGGGTGAGAGGGGGGAGAGAGGTAGGAGACAGAGAAACAGACAGAGAGAGACAGAGAGAGATAGAGACAGAGAGGAGAGAGGAAGAGAGAAAGGGAGACAGAGAACGATAACTTGGATAGGGATGAGGGGTTCCCTTCTGTATCTATCATGTCCACCTCATTCCTCTCCACCCCATTGTTTGTCAAAGTCTCCCTCTATTTTGTCCTTCAACTCCACTGTTGGTGTCACCACCACACCCCTCCCCCCCCACACCCACTACTGTTCCTTTTGGCCTGTTGCATCCTGATCCATTCAGTGTTCTCGCTCTTCCACGAACCATGATTCTATTTGCAAAAAAATAGGTTTCCACCCATTATACAGGCTTGATGGGCTGAATGGTCTCTTTCTGTGTTGATGTTCCTTGGAAGGGAAGTCATCTATTATACTTTGCTTACCATGGTGTCTGTCTGTGCGTTCGTCTGTCTCCTGTTTGTGGCGGCTGCTTCTCGTGCTGATTTTGAGAAGCTCAACATTCACTTTTGAAATGATGGGAGAACAGGCATAAATAATGGTGATGCCAAATTTTATATCACAAGCGATATTTTTCACTCTTTTTAGACAAACTGAACCTCTGCCACCCTATGTTGCACCACCATCGGATGGTAAAGGTAGCTCAGAGCTTTGGCTCTGAGTGAAACCAAGAGTGCAACACAAATAACCTTTTTAAAGTCCATGAAATAATTTAAATTGATAGATTAACTTAAATTTTTCCCCTCACTGGGGACGGATACCTTTGCTTGCTTTTCCTGCCACTGGAAACGGGTACTCTTCCTAGTAAAGAATAACGTGTGCATTAAAGATAACACGTGTAACATAAATATCTAGAGAGTTCATAGAACATGTTACCCTGTGCGGTGTTTGAGTATATACTTCAATTTTAATAAATAATGATGCTGTTATGGGTTTGGCGAGTTCTCAGATCCACTTCCTGACCGATGACCCTGAAGCTGATGAGCCACAGATAACTCCGTGGTATGACAGGTTTCTAAGCAACCATAGACACCATCTGAGATGCTTAGTTTAGGGAGATGCAGGGGGTCAAGCATCCAAATCCCGCTCTACCTTCCCAGCAAATTTATCATCCCAAATAAGGACTGTGCTTCCAACGCTCCACTGCTGTCAATCAAAACGACCGAGCGATACTGTAAGTGGAACGTTGGCTAATGACTAACCACAACGAAACAGCAGGCGAAACTCCCTGTCACAATTACACACTATGGTCTAACCCAGCGTTTCTCAGCCGGGGGCCCGTGGCCCCCCAAGGGGGCCATCGGCCTTCGACCGGGGGGCCATGAGCAGACGCCGAAAAACTGCGATTCAGAATGCAGAAGCTTGTAATGTACAATTAAGGTGACGAGTCTCCGGTCATCGTGTCAAAGTAAAAAGGGTAGATGAGTTTAACCACGATTTTAAAAGAGAAGGCGGAGCCCACAGAGCATTCATAGTAAACCAATGTTTACAAAAACGTTAGAATTTTGTTTTTTTCAATTTTTTTTCTCAGATGTCGAAGGTTCGAAAATGGAATGACAGCTATGTCAAGTTTGGATTCACGAATGTCAGTCGAGATGGCGTGGACTGCACGCAATGTCTGCACTGTCAGTCGTGATGTCAAATGCGTCACTACGTCCTTTCAAACTTTCAAACCATCGCGACAAGATGTATCCCGGAAGGAAGGAAGATAATATCGACGCTCTGTCTGCGAAACGATCATGATATGACCGTGAAGCGACACTTCCCAAATTTGGATTCCGGCCAGAAGAAAAACCTGCTCTTCAATCCAGCTACGAAGTGGCATACCGAATTGCGAAATGCAAGAAGCCGCACACTATTGCTGAGGACCTTATCAAGCCATGTACAGAGAAAATGGTGGAATTGATGATCGGACCAGAGGCGAAAAAGAAGATCCAGCAAGTTTCGCTCTCTAATGACATGATCCGACGACGGATTGACGACATGGCCGCTGATGTGTGCCGTCAAGTTTGCTCCGAAATTAAACAAAGCGCGCACCAGGTTCGCCTTCAATTAGACGAGTCTACCGACACTGCCCTGGAGAGCCAGTTGATTGCCTTCGCTCGCTACGAGAGAAAGGGAAAGATGAAGGAAGAGTTCTTGTTCTGCAATACCCTACCAACCACAACGACAGCGGCAGATATCAAAGCTATTGTGGACTCTTTTTTGAAGCTAATGGACTCGGTTGGCAGAATTTCAAGCACATTTGTACTAATGGTGCCCCAGCGATGGTTGGCGTCAGAGGAGGGTTCGTCACGCTTGTGAAGAACGAATGGTCCCATGTGACGTCCTCCCACTGTTCGCTACACCGATACGCTCTTGCGTCAAAGACTCTTCCGCCTCGTTTGCAGGAAGTCATGGATGTCACGGTCAAAGTGATCAACTTCATTTGTGCGAAGGCCAAAAATCATCGGCTCTTCCAACTCCTGGCCAACGAAATGGGAGCGGAACATGTTGGACTTCTGTTCCATACCAAAGTCCGTTGGCTATCGAGGGGGAAATGCCTCTCTTGGCTGTATGAACTCTGGGTTGAGGTGGAAATCTTCCTGCGAGACAACGAAAACAACCTCCATGTCCACTTCGACAATGAAGAGTTCGTCATGATGCTCGCCTACCTGGCCGATATATTCGGCCGACTCAACGAAATGAACCAGTCCTTGCAAGGCCGTGATGTGACAGTCAGTGACGTTCAAGACAAGCTTGCTTGACTGTCTGCTCGAATGGAAGTCTGGCAGGCACGAATCAAGGCCGGGTCCAATGCCTCATTTCCTTTCTTGGACGAGCACCTGCAGGCACAGAGGATTGAGCATCCCGTCGGCACCAAAGATTGCATCACTCGACATCTCGACAATCTCTCCGCCGAGTTCAAATCGTATTTCGACGATGCACCGTTGGATGTTCCGTGGCACAAAGACCCGTTTAATGCCAAAATTGAACCTACTGAAGACGAAGCAGAGGAACTGGCAGAGTTGAAGGTTTCAAAAGCAATGAAGCTGGTCTTCAGTAACAAAGAAGACCACTCCACCTTCTGGTTGTCTGTTCAGGATGCGTATCCAGAATCTAACTATAAACACATACTTATCGACATAACTAAGCTTGGGGATTGCTGTCTGTTTGTGTGTAAAAGGCTTCCAAATCCGTAACAACATAACCCTCACCAAAGCACAACGAAATGAAAATACTGGTCCGTAATAATGTGGGGTATTGCTGCTGGGGAAATAAGGCAAATGAGCATTTTAAAATGTTATTAAAAGCTTTTAAAGTAAGATGCAAATTAATTCATTTAGAAGGAGTGTTAGTTCAATTGAGAGGTATTGCGAATAGAAGGGAAAAGAATACACGAAGGAAGGGATCTGCAGGAATTACAGGCACACAATGGCCTGCCTTTTAATTTTACTGTGGGATCTTAAATGACCACAAGCAAATGCTTGCAGATATGATACCTGGCCTCATGTTCCACTCAAAGATAGTGTACTCATTGATATAACTGCCTGCCTGTGAAGCACCTGGTTGATTGTTTGTTGTCGGGCCAGGAATCTAAGCCAAATGAGAGCTCAAAGGTGAGTAAGTTGTTCTACCAGCTGTTCTTCCAGTCCACGTTAAATGCATCAAGTATTTTAATCGTTAAAATATTCTTGATAGTTAACCTCTGCCACCGAAGGTGGATGGAAGTTATGCTTTTATAATGCATCTGTTGTTTTAAATATAGTTATTTTTTCGCATTTGTCATATTTTTGTGTTTTTATGACAATTAAATGAACCTTTTGGTTCAGTTTCTCGCAGTGATGTTACTCACATTTCTCCCAATCCCTCCTTCCTTCCTCACAAACAACTTCACCCCTCCCTTCAGATGGAAGGCCGATAAGAACCGAGGTTGCGCTCGTTGGCCATGTGAACCTGCTGTTCACGTCTGCCTGGCCTCAACATGCAGGAGCCTATGTATGTCAGGTGAACGTCCTGAGTTCACAGGAATCCCTCATGAGCACCGCTTGGCTCACAGTTTTAAGTAAGGACCACTTGTCTGTGATTCTGACTTATTGAGCTTTTCATCATCCTTGTTTCGAACTCAGATATATAAATCTCAGATATATAAATCTGAACTCATCAAGCCAGTGTTTACATGCTGCAAATTCCTTCTCTACTGGGTCCACCTCACCTGCTGATGAAATCCCGTACAGAAGTGCACTGAGGGACTTCTTGCATGTCTTTGACCAACTTTTGTCTGACTTTATAAAATGCAGTTCTCACTTTACAGATGGATAAAAAGCTACAACCACCACTTTGGCTGAACCAATTGCTTCTTTCCACCATCCTTGTCCTTATCTTCTCTGCAGCTCCTCCTCACATCACCAAAGCACCAGAAAATCTAAGCAAGGCCCGGGCAGGCACTGCCCGCTTCATTTGCATTGCAGATGGTGAGCCCATGCCGACGATTCGCTGGCTCAAGGATGGGCATCCTGTCCACTCAAACGGACGTGTAAAGATTCAGGACAATGACCATCTAGTCATCAACCAGCTGTCCATGGATGATGTGGGGATGTACCAATGTGTTGCTGAAAACAGTGTCGGGGAGGATTGTGCCGTAGCTCACCTCATGGTTACTATCCGCCAGGGCTTGCCAGGCCCACCACGCAACCTCCGGGTCCTGGCCCAGTCTAGTTCTACTGTTTTACTCAGCTGGGATCGTCCAAAACAACACAGCAGTGAAATCATTGGCTTCTCAGTTCACTACCAAAAAGCTGTTGGTATGTTTCGAATTGGAATGGGGATGTTTTGTCTTATTTGAAACCCACAGGGTACCTTTTGCAAACCCCAGGTCACAGAAAAAAAAAGGAAGATTTAGTTGTCCCAATAAATGTCTTTGAAGATAACATAAACCTTTACCCAGAACTTAGTTGATTCCTGGAGGATGAGTTGTCCTTTCGATTCCTTGAACAGTCCAATTAGTTTGGGCACCCATGGAGGTGAAAACATAACATTTGTATGATTCGCATGCTTGTGTGTTGTGTGACAGGAAACAACAACCAAGAGTATCAATTTGCTATCATTAATAAAACTATGGAGTTCCTGGTCACAGAGCTGAAAGCAAATACCAACTATACCTTCTACGCTGTGGCATACAGCAAAGGCGGAGCGAGCCAGACATCAGAGAAGTTGAATGTACACACAGAAGAAGGGGGTGAGAGTTTATTAATTGAGAGTGCTATCCAACGCAACGTTATATTTGCAATGACAATGAATCTTTCTTCTTCTTATGTCATTTGCAGCAAGCACATGGCTTTGCTGGGGGTGCCATTGTGCCACTGATGCCTCCTGAAGGTTAGAGCAGGAATTTGGAAGTTGGCCAGGTTGTCAACGATAACTCACCTCATTGCAAAGAATACTGTGGGATGTTTTATGTCCACTAACTAATACTGGCAGACAGAACACCTCTAATTAATGTCTGTCCGAGTGACTGCGCATGCATTGATGAATTGCCTTGCCTGCGGAACACCAGGATGACAGTTTATAGCTGGGCCAAGATTCAAATCCAGGCTAGACAGCTTCAGGGTGAGTCTGCATACCTCTTGGCTATCTTACCAGCCTCACAATTAATTTTCAGACAAAATGGTGATAAATGGGAAATGACCATTTCAGGGATTGTTGCATGGTACTCCCTTTTCATAAGTAGTACTTAATGCTCAGCCCAAGTCATCCTGAGTGCATCAAAAGTTTTGAAGGGAGTTGAGTGGTACACTATGAACTGGTGTCACATGTAACCAGATCTATCAGGGCAGGCAGATTACCCCCTCTGAAAGTCATTAGTGTGACAGCTGGGGTTTTATTAACAGTCTAATAGTGAAATTACCATGCTGCCGTCGATCAGAGTTGAAATCCAGTGTCCTCACTGCATGGTCCATTAACTTACATTTAAGGAATCCTCCATTTTTTACCTTTTCTGATTATTTATATTGACATCACTTTGAGTTATATTATGATACTAGCAGGTGTACCTGGCATTGCCAGGCAGTGCCGGATCCTCCTCCCACCCCTTCCCCTTCCTTATCCCATTCCATCCCATGCATCCTCCCACTCCACCCCACTCTCTCCAGATTCCCACCCCACCCATTCCCCTCCATCCTCCCACCCTTTCCCCTGCCTCCTCCCACCCCTCCCTCTGGACTCCCACCCCACCCTTCTCCTCCCTCCACACCCTCCTCCCAACATTTCCCCTGCCTCCTCCCACCCCCTCCATCTGGATTCCCACCCCACCTCTTCCCCTCCTTCCTCAGCGATTCAAGAGAGAATTTTTAAAATATTTTCCTTCAATCCAATATGGCTTCCAAACCATGTGACCTATCAATTATTCATGAACACCCTCATATCCCCAACGCTTTGGGGAGCATGTGTGTGAAGTTTCCACTCGATCTGTCCAGCCATTCTGGAGAAGATTTTTGAAGGTGTTAGGCCGTTAGGGTAATCAAATATGACTGCTAAACTATGATCTATGGCAGTGCTACTCAAAGTGGTGGTACGCAGACCGGTTCAATAAAATTGTGGTGGTAATGTTCAAAGGAACAACCCACGCATATCCACTCTTCAAATTAATAACAGTTAAAGCATACTTGTACCCCTTATCATTATTGAGTTCAATTAAATCAGTGGACCAGATATAATCAACTTCCTAGGAATAAACCTTCCTTCTATGAAACTTTGTGATTATTGGTTTATGTAATTCATCAGCTAATTGCTCTTAAATCTAAATGATATCATGAGAGCCTATAAGTTTTTTGAATTTCCAAGCCCAAGTTTCAATTTAGCACTGATCATCTTCTTCACGATGAACCTATCAACTTTTTCTCTCAAGAATGGATTTTGTATCAGAGACAAATTATACATTTCTCTATCGGCATCATGTTTTTCTACCAACATCGTGCTATTCCCATAATCGATATCATGCTTCATGCACACTTCATCAACCCTAATGATAGGTTTGCTCCATGGTTTAGGATTGTCAGCCTCATCTAATCTTTTATTCAAGTTTGTTCCTGGACCACAGAAAGAATACCCTGGTAGATGTAATTCGCCTGGTATTCCAGTTGTTGTAAATTTACTTTGTGATGAAAACTTTTCTATATCTCCCCCTTATTTGTGTTTGGTGATGAATTCACTCTTTTTTGAGCCACACACCGAACATGTACCTTTTTGTATAACCCTATTATTTTTACTTTCAACATACGAGATGTTTTTACTCTTGGTTTTCTTTTTACATTTTAGACAATAACTCATTTATTTATGTGAAAAATTCCTATAGAGTGCGAAAACCTTTTTAGTTTCTAACATGCACATTTGAATCTTAACTTTTAAAACATAAAGAATCCTTAAAAATCTCTTCACTCACTCCTCCATTTATTTAAGAAAAAAAATGTGAACCTTCAATCAAAGTCAATTACACCAACATCATCAATAATATAATCTTTTCCTTCTTTCTCTTCTTTATCTCCACTTTCTCGTTTAAATCTTCTCCCTGAAACCGATGTTAATAGCCTTGATGCATACATTTCTAATAGACTTGCCAATTCTTTGTTTTCCTCCTCGGTGCGTTGAGATTTATTTATTTTCTGTAATACCCCCAATGTTTTTCTAATCTCACTGGTTTCCATATTTTTATATTTATTTATTCTCTCTCTTTCCTCCCTCTCCTCCTTCTCTCTCTTCTCCCTCTCCTCCTCTATTCTCCCTCTCCTCCTTCTCTCTTCTCCCTTTCCTCCTTCTCTCTCTTCCCCCTCTCCTCCTTCTCTCTCTTCTCAGTTTCTTCAACTCTTTCCTCATCCCTTACTATCCCTGAACCAGTTTCACCCCATAGAATATCATACATATATTCATCTGGATTACTTGATATTCCTGCATCCAAAATAATTTTTTTACAACAGGAAACCAATAAAATTTCTTCTGATTTTCCAAAAGAGCCTTGCGTTTTCTTAACTTTAAAATTCTTTCATTATTTAACATTTCAGTTAAATCCAAAGTTGTTGGTTTATTAACATCAGTATAAAGCCAATCTTTTATTGAAAATATCTCATTCTTATGTTGTAGAACATATTTATTAAAATACCGAATACCCTTTTCTTGAAGGTATGCTTGGACACAGAAATGATAATTTTCTTGAAGCCTTCTTGCTGTCATTTATGTATTAGAAATATATGACAGATTAATATAATGACAGGAAATACCTCCCCATCGTCGCATAGTTAAATCAGTTTGTATTCCCTTACTTATTATATATAATCCTGTTCTTTGTGTTTTCATGATTTTAACTATGGAAAAACCATTATTGATTTTATCCTAATTAAATTATTTTATTTGTTGTTTGCTAAGCGTGCTTCCACAAAACTCATTCTGGGCACCAAGTGGATAATATTCTTCCTGACGAGACATTTAATTGTTCCAGGTCTTCCAGGTTAATTTGAAATGACCAATTATATCCTAAATCATTCATTTCATATATCCCCATTGTTCTCTTCTCAAACAAACGATCCGCCCTTCTTTATAAAATTTTATTTTAATTGGAACTGTGAATTCTGTATGACCCCGAGATAAAATCAACACTTCTGTATCTTTGGAATACACAGCCGTTTTATTTAAGGATATATATATATATATATATATATATATATATATATATATATATATATATATATATATATATATATATATATTGTGATAAATCACTTCATCTCACCAAGTCATTCGCGTCAGTCGGGCTTCGATAATTTATTAATTTAGAAGCATTTTTCATATTTATATATTTTTGATATACTATATTTCTGTCATTCAGCCTGTGCCAGCGTGCCTTTATGTAATAATTTGATAAATTAATTTCCAGTTCTTGGGATACACCAAAGATAGAACCATCTTTACCAATATAAGTTATTTATATTACATTAAAAATAACGTCATTAAAATTTTATTTTTGTTGAGTTGAAATAACACATAGAGACATAATTGACCACAACACTTGGAATTTCATTCTTGGACTTGAAATGTTTGATAAACACCATTCTGAAAGAAATTTATTACTTCAACAGGTGGTAGAAGACCAAAACTATCAAAATAATATTTGTCTTGACTATTAAAAATACAAACCCAATGAGAACCGTTCCCATTATTATCTTCAAAGTTCATAATAAGTTTGTATGTTTAGACACATTTGTTAAATCATCTCTCATACAAATAAACACATGATGAATTTTTAATTTCTTACAATATTTGATGTTCTAAATTTGATGTTGTATTCTTTCCAAATTCTTTAAACCACTCATCAATGCTCATTTATTTATTAGAAAGATATAATCCATTACCCATTTTAGTTGATTTTACACCTGCTTGTGCGATAGAAGAAAGCATAATATCTCCAACTAACAATCTCGCTTTATCAGGCAGACTTTCAAGTTTTTCAGCAAAATCTACAATTACACCACTTCCACTAATTTGTTTCTCCAACTCTTTGTTATGTCTTTCCAATTCTTTTTGAGCCCGGAGTTGAGCCTTCCTTTCATTGGCAGTTTTCTCCGCTGCTGAAATACCACCCATCAATGCTCCAGCCACACTTAAACAAGCAAGTAAAGGAATTAGAAATGGGAGAAATCCTCCAATCATCTCTCTCATTGAATATTTCTTCAACATTGGTTTTGACATTTTAATTTTAAGTGAGCCAGTATCATTCAAGAATTTCACCTGTTCTCTTGTGAGCAAAACATCAATTCCGACTGCTCCTTTTCTCTGAATTGTATTAACGTTAATCATACAAGGCTTTTGATTTTGAATACAAGATGATAGTTTATGAAGATTGCTTTGATTAACATATACCCCAGTTGGCACTTTACTACTCATTTATTTATCAAAAAAATTATGTGACTAATCATAACACCATTATCTGTATTAATCTGTAATTCTGTTTCTTCCAAAAGCAAACAATATGTATCAACTTCTTCACTCCCTTCTCTTTCGATGTATAGGGAAGTATCCACTCGATTAGACTTTATAGTTTCCTTGTGAGCACTCAGGTCAATCGCATAGATTGTATACAGACTTTTAAATGCTGTCATATCCAAAATGGGTTCTTTATTTCCATTGCTTTCACACACCTTTTGGAAAGATTTGTATGCTTCAGCATAATCATTTTTTCCCCAATTAATTTCCAATCTATCTCATGGATAAAATGTTCCATCTGGAGAAACGCGAAGTTGTTTTACCTTAGCATTATCACTCAATGCATTATTCTTATCAGTAGCAGTATCACCATCTGTTTTTTTGAAAATGAGCCACAGATATCGTGGCTTTCCATCCAGAACACCCAAATTCCACGTGCAAGTGGTTTGGTTCAGTTTAACGTGTTGGCATCTTCTTTTAAGGTCTGATACATTGAGGGGCTTCTTTGCATTAAGTCTTCCATTCAACATCTCTTCTGTTTTAAGATTAGGAGTATATTCACCAATATACCAACTAATTTCATCAATTAGAAATTTGTTCTGATCAGCAAAAGCATTAGCCACACCAAAAAGTAATCTATTTTCATTATCATTTCTTTGCAGTTGAAATCTAATTTTCAGACCATACAGAAATTTATCATGATCACAAAATCCGAATATACATTTAAGAGGAACTGCTACAGGAAAACTATTACCTGTTTTGTATCATCATTATACATATTCCTTTCCTTTGACTATATCCAGGGTCTCTGTTTGTTCCCGTTGGCATATCAGGAATAAAACCTTCGACAGCTCCCTTTCCCATTCTATTACTTAATGAATATAGTGTAAATTTCATCATTTCAGATGTAGCAGAGACATAATCAACCGCTTCAACTTCTTGTGTTCCAATGTACAAATGAACACTATCAAACATTTTCCAGAAGAAATCATTTACGAGTGTAGCGTTTGTGTTATTCGTAGCCTTGGTGAATGTAAATTTTTACAAGAAACTTTCGGTTATATTCAAATAAGTTTGTTGATTATTTATTTCAAAACTTTTTGTTCCATTTGCATTCCAGTCTGTTCCAGTTATTGTATTTACCTTGAAGTAGTCTTCGTTTTTAGTTGAGTTTGAGGTGACAATGGTATCATCCAAATCATAGACATTACCAATTGCTTCCAAACTTGTATTTATTTAAGAAAAAAGCTGTTAAAACTTTTTAAACCCTGACCCAAGTATTTGAATTATTTTCTGTCGTTCTTGGGGAGACAACTGAGTTTTGCCTTTCTTAATTTATTTTATTGCTTGCAATTTATGAAATTCCTTTTGGGCATCTTTTATACTCTTTATAGCACCCACTACATTTCCCACAGCAGAAGCAGTTGAACCAATTAGATCTTTATGTTTAAGAATAGTTGAACCTATACCCATTAGAGTATCAATTATCCCATCTCTTCTAAATTGATGTCCGACACCCCTTTGTCTCTTCGGTTTATAGTATCCTCGACCAAGATACATACCTTAACCCTTGTAGTATGGGGAAAGGAACATCCCATCCCTGTAATTATTTTATATTTTCCCAATTCGTGTTTCCTCACAATTACCATCATATTTATTTGTTGGAAAACTTCACGTAGGTGAATTCTGATGGATATAATTTCTCCATTAAAATAAATCATACGATTATCTTGGTCGGTTATCCTAAAATTTACTCTGTGTATGGTTTTTCCTGACACAGGTAGATAAACCAGATTTTTGGGTTCCATATTGAATTTATAACCAATTGGGGTTGAGTATGCACTGAATGAAAATATTGTATTTGTTCTTATTCCATCATTATAAGCACCATCAATCAAATCACAGTGAATTAATACCGAATTTATGCCTGAGGATATTTGAATGACATGATCACTGTAAAACGTCCCATTAGTTTCAATCTTTTTTGAGTAGAAACCCAATAACTGTCTAAATGAATTATAAATTGTGAAATCAACCTTGTAGTTATTTTTAAGTTTAATCGTTGATTTTGAAGTATGTTTTTGAATATCTATAACAATATTTTTTGGTTCATCACCCTGTTCTTTCATAAGGCGAGCACTTTCGGAAGATATTTGAGAAATCTCATATGCTCTGGGTAAAACTGTTATCGTTTTGTATCGACTTCCCAGATTATAACTAAACTTGTCATTTTTCTCGGTGATATAAAACAAGGTATTATAAGTTTCCATGGACAATAAAGACGCCTCATATTCTTTTGTTGCATCAAGTTGTAGTGGGTATGGAAATGAAGATGTGTGGTCGCTTGTTGTGAAATTAAAACTAAGGATTGTGCTTCTCATCTTATTTAATATGGGATAAAATGTCTTTGTATTGACATTTATTAATTATTTTCATGTTCATCAACTGCTCTAAAATGGCTGATGCTTCATTAAAACAATTATTTCCAACCTTCTTACCACCGAACAGCAATAACAGTCCATTAACTAATTGTGATGGGTCATTTGGAAGAAAACTAACACCTGAACCAAGGCTACTTAACACCTGAAAAATGTGTTTCTCCTTCTCATTCTTCCTACTTCTACCAGATAGACTCACCCTATTATTAAGACAATCCAGCAGATCAATATATACACTATCATCCTTATTTTTCATATCCAATGGTTTATCAAAATACTTTGATTTATCACTCACAGTTAAACCTTGTTTTTCATCTTTTGTGACAAGAAACATTAATCTCGGAGTTAGTTTAACGGGGTTGAGCAGAAATCAAGAACCTTAATTCTTCATTAAATATCCATCCCTTTTCTTGAACAAGATGAAATATTGCTGGTTGTTCTATTAAAATGAGTCCTGCTTTGGTTTTTGAATCTGCTGAATATTCATTGTTTTGAAGAGCCTTCACAATGTAATCAGGGGGTTGATTAATCTCTTCCAATTGTTGAAATAAACCATCATAATATTCTAATTCTCCTATATGCCCTAATTCTTCCTCCGTCATTTGACTGAAATCTTACATATCTGTAGTTTTTTCGGAGTATATTCTATTGTGGGAACTGTGGAAGCATCTATAATTTTTTTTCTTGGGAAGTTTTTAAAAGTGGTTTCAAAAATTTCTCTTGTTTTCTTTCAAATGCTTCTTCACCCGTTAGTTTCTGTCTGCGTTTCTTCTTTATGTCTTCTTGTTGTTTTACAACTTTTGAAACCAACTCTTGATGTTCCTTAAATCTTCTTTAAGAAGATTGTTGTCTAACAGCTCTTTCTTTCGCATCCATTTATTTATTGGAAAATATCATTCACTGAATTATAAAGGTCAACAGGGAAGTTTTCCTTTTCTTCATCATTAAAGTAGATGTGTTCAAATAAATCCTTTTCTTTAAATATTTCATCAAATTCTTTACTAACATTTATACGAGTTGTAATTTCTTCTTCACTAATACTTGTATCTCTGCTTTTCAAACATTTGCGTTGAGTTTCTTCATTTACATCAAAACCGAATGATAAAATCTTAACCCCATTACCACTCAGATGTTCAATCATTTGTCTCATTCCTTCTGGATTAGTTTCTAATATCCCAAGACCACCAGATTTTAGTTTCTTTTACTCACTCTTGCACTGTGAATATTTTGTTGTTCCAAGAGAAACCTCCTCAAATATTTGGCCTTCATTCCTCAATCGCATATGTTCCTCCACTGAAATATAGTAATAATCCTCACCTTCTACTTCTCCAGATCTTATTGCTCGAGTTGTTGTTGATACAATACGAACTGCATGGTACTTTTTAAGCAAATTTACAATATTCTCATTTGTACTATACAAGAACCTTGTTTTATGAAAGTTGTTTCCAGAAGCAGATATACCCACAAGATTTATAATAATAGTTTCTTCTACATTATGAAAACGTTAATGAGAACTTCATTGGTGTATATTACAGTGAAGTAGGGCTCAAGTCCACTTTCTGGAGGACTTGGACTTGCACTCGACTCTTCAGGACTCGGACTCTGCCAAGAACTCGGATTCGACATGATTCCTGATCGAGTCCGGCTTGAGTCCGGCAAAATTTAGTGTACAGTAAAACTTTTATGGTGCAGTGGAAATAAAAAGTGTGCAGTAGAAATAAAAAGTGTGCAGTAAAACTTTTAGTGTACAGCAGCAAGAACCTGTACTGCACATAGTCAGTCACCAGGCCTAATTGGTTTCCTACCAAAATGCTTGTTCCATGCAACTGTGGAGCAGGTGATTATAGAGGATTAACGGACAGAATTGAACAATCCTCCACAGAGGAAAATTAAAATAAAATAACTCCTACCGATGTTCCAGATTTTCAGAGATATTAAATAAGACCGTTGTCGCCTACCTTCGTGTAATGACACACAAATTAAAACACATTGTTTTTTCAAAGAACACTTTGATTCGTTGAATCACTTCAAAGCTAAACATCAAATGGCTTAACTTTAATTGCTATCAACACTTTAGTTGTAAGTGCTACACAAAAACAAGGTATGTTTTCCATATAGTAATATGAATGAGGTTTTGGAGTATAAAAAGTTTTGGAACGAGTCATCTATTTATACACTGTCTCTAGTGATCTTTCTTAAAAGTAAACTATGTATGTTGAAAAAATATGCATAATAAACATAGTAACATACTTTACATCATTGTACTTGTAAACACAAAAAAAGATGATTATTTGGACATTCATATGAACAAGTTAGATGTTAATTTATGTGTTTTGAAAAAACAATTAAAAATACACAATTATATCTTACTCCTGATTGGCTAAGATGATGCTTTCCATATCTCCATTATTATTTGAGATATAACCTCAATACTACCCTCAGGACATGTTAAAATCTGAGCACCATAGCATGTCAGGAATCATAACTACAGCAGTGCCCATGCTGTTAGGGTTACGATTATGGTTTTTCATGTTTCATTTTTTTTTTTTTTTTAGGAAAAGAAATTATATCACAGTGTCAAGGGGAATTCTGTGACTACAGAAAGTGGTCAGAATGTCAAACCTGACCAAACCTGAAGGAATTAGAGCAAAAATAATGGCTAGGGTTACTGTTAGGGTTATTAATTTTTTGATTTTGTTTTTTAAAGAAATCATACATTGTGTGCAGAGGATTGCTGTGATAACAGAAACTGGTCGTAATGTCAAATCAGACAAAAATTGAATGAAATAGAGTGAAAATATGGAGTAGAAAAGCTCAGTTCCAAACACGCTTTCAGACTAAAATATGCCACTGAATCCTTCAAATAAGGTCAGAATTGGTTTCCTCAACAAAAAGTAACCTCAAATGTTTGTTGCAATATTAGTTGTTATTTTAATAACATTTCTCAAAATTGGATCTGGAAAACCAGTTAGATTTCTCTGTACAAAGTTTACGGCATTTTTTGTCATATTTATGTCGAAGTCCTAACGTCTTTATTTGAACTCCCCGAGCGGTGAAACTTATCAAGCAAGAAAGTAATTACGTCCTCATTTAATACATATATGTGTATATATATATATATATATATATGTATATGTATATGTATGTATATGTATATGTATGTATATGCATGTATATGTATATGTGTATGTATATGTATATGTATATATATATATATATATATATATATATATATATATATATATATATATGTATATATATATATATATATATATATATATATATATATATATATATATATATATATATATATATATATATATATATATATATATATATATATATATATATATATATATATATATATATATATCTTCTTCTTTCAGCTGCTCCCTTTGGGGGTCGCCACAGCGGATCATCCGTTATGATCCGCATCATGATTTGGCACAGGTTTTTACGCCGGATGCCCTTCCCAGCGCAACCCTGGTCGCCTCTTACGACACACAGGGATATGGTACACCTATTCTAACCGGGGCATACACCGGGCCCAGTACACTGGTACTCATTTCGCCGACCTCGGAAGGATGACAGGCTGAGTCATTATATATATATATATATATATATATATATATATATATATATATATATATATATATATATATATATATATATATATATATATATTAATATATTAATATTTTGGCACGCCCCTTTTTTGTTCCACCATCAGATTTTTGTTACTGCATGAAATGAAACGAGCTTTGACATATATAGTAATGATATTATTGTCTTCCTTAAGAGGCCCCTCAAAATTCGTTTTGATGATTATGGTAGTTAAACCTATATTAATATTTCGGCATGCCCCTTTTTTTGTTCCACCATCAGATTTTTGTTACTTCATGACATGAAACAAGCTTTGACATATATATAGTAATGATATTATTGTCTTCCTTAAGAGGCCCTCAAAATTCGTTTTGATGATTATGGTAGTTAAACAGTTAAAAAAACTCCATTTGCAAAATGGGAGGAATTATTGCGCAAAAAAGAAATAAAAATGTTTCCCATTTTTTAGAGGACCACTAAGATGCGTTTGGCTCATAGAATCATGCTCCATTTGGGGAGAAAACAGTTGAGTTCATACTTGACTAATTTGCACTTTCCATGTGCCATAGTTTCTTCACAAAACCATGACTTTCTGACTAAGTTCAAAGTATTTCTTTGCTTTTTTTTGCCGTTGGTTGGTTTCCGTTTTGAAATTTTCATCGACCGATACCCGCTGCTCAGCCGGACCAACTGTCAACAAAGTATCGCCCGGTCAGTTACGGTTAAACCCAAAATCATGATCATCGTTTTAGTGTGGAGGTGAGTACTGACAGTGTACTTGGGTCTTTTCCGGGTGGGTGCGGGATTGAGCACGTACACATAAAAATCTCGGATCTCCGCATAGTGGTGTACAGGCTTAAGTCGTACTTCTGTTTACTACCGTAGAAAATCACAGAACCATCCGATCGACATGCTGTTAACAGTTTCAGAATCAGCTAAATTCTACAACATATGAATATGTAGACGAAACTGATCCGGCCAGCTAAAATCTACAAGATATGAATATGTACACGAAACTGATCCGGCCTTTTGGATCACTTTAAAGTAGGGTGCTCTGTAATTTTAATACACTCTATGGATCCTCCGGAACTCTCGAATGGTACACGTTGTGTTGTCACTAAACTACGAGGTAATGTCATCAAAGTGGAGCTACTGCGGGACAGTCGAAGGGGAAAACCTGAATGATAATCAATGGATAAAAATGATATCATATATTGTTTAAAATACACTCATGCTATCTGTCTTTACCATATGTTGCCAGTGACGCCCGTCGAAGACGGGCACCTTTACATACATATATATATATATATATATATATATATATATATATATATATATATATATATATATATATATGTATATATATATATATATATATATATATATATATATATTTACAATAAGTATGAAAATTGTGTGGCTTTTTAAAGCGGTTTGTAGTCATGGAGCAATCTTTTCAAAGTTTTTTTTTTTTTTTTTTTTTAGTCCTTAGAAAGCCGTAGAAATTTGTTATTTTTATGGTACTAATGGTTCATGTATAAGTGTGACATTTGTCATATTACCCAAAATGTTACTTTCATTGACTATAAAGCACTTTTAAAGATGTCTACTCTTCATGCAAAGATGCAAAGTAATTTCTCCTTTAATCATGCATTAAACTTTAATTTTTAATGCTGAATTTGACTTGTACACATGAAGTTGACACGTGTATTTAATTCCTACATGTTTAATTTCTATATCAACTGTTTTATTTCTATAGCAAGGCCCCACAAGGCCTCACAAGGCATATACTAGACGATAACGTTGTTAAATATGTTAATATACCAGTTTATCCTTTGGGTAATTTCTAAAATGGAAACTACAGACCGACGTTAATGTTAAGATGTGATTAGCGATGTGATAAAACGTCGTAATTATATATTTCAGCATTTTTTTTATGTTTAACGTTGTGAATGATTATGGAAAAAATTTCCCGACGTCTGAATCCAATTTTAATGTCACCACGGTGTAGAATGGACGTTGCAAAGAACGAGTGGTCACTTGGTCTTGTACAATGTAAAAGAAATGAAATACAGTCACTGGGACATTTGTACCAACAAGTGCACAGCACAACAACTTTACCTGCATAAGTGTGCATGTTTGGGTGCGGAGGTTTGAAAATCGTAAGAAATGAATGGATAGCTCCATGTCCACCAAATTTGGCACACAAGTCATTAGAAACCAGAGGCAAGTCCAAAGCACACACACAAAACAAATCAGTACTCGGACTTGGACTCGGAATGCCAAGTACTCGGACTGCCAAGTACTTGGACTCAGAACTGCTGGACTCGAACTTGGACTCAGACTTGGACTCGGACCAGGTGGACTAGACTACAACACTGATATATTTGACCACTGTCAGCATATCTGCGAACAAAACATGCATTCTCTCATTTCCTCTGCCTGAGTTGTCATCAAAATGAACCTTTGTTTCCTCAAAACTGTACCTTTATTTGTTGATCGAAGATGTGTTGTTCAATCTTCAAATGTACACCAGGGATGAAGCCTCAGAGCTATGCTGTGCAAAAAAAATGGTGGTGATTTCTGGGCCACCAGAGGGAAAGGCATGGCCTGTAGATTTGGCAGCACTTGTGAGACACAGACAGGATTTGAGCTTTATATATGAAGATGGTATTATATGATATATGATATATATATATATATGATATTTATATATTAAGATGGTATTTAAGCCTGGTGTTGGCGCAGTGGTTAGGGCAGCGGCTTGGGACCAAAAAGGTCCTGAGTTCAAGCCCCATTGGGCCACTGAATTAACGTATATATATATATATATATATATATATATATATATATATATATATATATATATATATATATATATATATACATACATACATATATACCAAGTCGTATAACACCAGGGGGTTGACTCAGCCTGTCATCCTTCCGAGGTCGGCGAAATGAGTACCAGTGTACTGGGCCCGGTGTATGCCCCGGTGAGAATAGGTGTACCATATCCCTGTGTGTCGTAAGAGGCGACCAGGCTTGCGTCAGAAAGGGCATCCGGCGTAAAAACGAAGCCAAATCACTATGCGGATCATACGGATGATCTGCTGTGGCGACCCCTAACGGGAGCAGCCGAAAGAAAAAGAAGAAGATATGAAGATGGTATTATTTAATTGTGGTTTGTGTTTTTCTGATCACAATGTTTTGCTATAATTTCATTTTCATCTCTTGTACTTTTTCCTCTTTAACCTGATAGTACCCTCACAGCCTCACAGCCCCTCGCTGTCCTGGACTGGTGAATCGATGATGAATGTTTCTTGGCATCCTCTTTTGCATGTGAAGAACCATGGTGCACTACTCAGTTACCGTGTAGACTATGGTCTTCAGTATGAGGGTGAGTGTAACAGTATTTGGTTTCCTAGTCCAAGTACCGAACCATCTTCTTGGCATCTCACAGTTTCTTGATGAAACCTCACGCATTGAGGTTTAGCTATCGATGGAGATCCAGGAATTTGAAATTTTTCCACGGCACTGGCTCACATTGCCAATATCTTTTACAAGTATGTGAGAAATCTATGAATTTGATATCTCTCAACTTTTCCTCAACAAAATAGATACATTAAATTACATAACCTATTGGATTCATCACTCCCATCATTCCGTAAAACAAAATGATATTCAATACAAATTTCATCCAAATTTAGACCTATCATATGAGATGGACACTTTGCAAGACATTGAGGAAAAACTTCTAAAATTAAGAGTGTAGTCTTCATTTGAACAATGTAAAATAAATGAAATACAGTAGCTGGGACATTTGAAATACAGTAGCTGGGAAAAACTTCCAAAATGAAGAGTGTCGTCTTATCATTCCTTAATCAGTGTGGGTCATCGTCACTTAACTACATAACTATTGTTCAACCTCCCAATATTTTCATCTCCTCATGTCACAGAACCTCCAAAAGCATCAATGGATTCACACATTTTCACGTCCTACTTGTTTTGATATTTGTGGTGATTATTTTATTCCTTGATATAAGAGCTGTGTTCCATGCCCAGCAGATCAATTTCAGAGTGTGGAGGTTCCAGCACAAAAGTATTCGGTGATGCTCCAAGGCTTGCAGCCCGATAAGCTGTATCGTGTGCGCCTAGCAGCAGCCACTCATGTGGGTTATGGTAACCCATCTTTCTGGGCCTTTTACACCATACCAGCACCAGGCAATGATTCAAAAATTGGAAACAGCTCCAACCATGACTACAACTGCACATGTATGTGAGCTTACCTTTTGTACTTACTCATTTATTGATATCGATGGACAGGAGATGTGTCTACAAAACCTAGTTGGTTGATTGATGCTTATCTTAACCGAGATGACCATGCTTTAGAGATACAGGTAGTGGACAAAAATAATGGAAACACCTGGGTAAATGAGGGACACCAACTATATTGAAAGCAACAGCTTCCACACTGGTGTGGCCATTGTGTTAATGAAGCAAATAACATCTGAGCATGCTTAGGGTCATGCATAAAAATGCCGCATAGACTGGTTGCCTATAATTATGCCTAGCATGGCTGCAAGAGGAGACCTCAGTGACTTTGAAAGAGGGGTGATTGTTGGGGTGAGTTTGGCAGGAGCTTTAGTGCAAAGACAGTTGATGTTTAATGAGCAACGGTGACTTCGGTGATATCGGCATAGAATTCCGACGGAAATACCTCATCAGAAAAGGGCAACAGTGGGCAGAAGTGCATATGGCAGGATCTTGATATCCATGCATTCATTTGAAGTGCAAGGCAAAGCAAGCGAGCAACTGCAGGTGAATTGACTAAATTTCAACCTGGGGTGGGAGCAGCCAGTTTCATCAAAAACGTTTTGCCAATAACTCCAGAGAGTAGAATAACATAGTCGGGTTGTAGTGCACAAACTGCTCATCACACCTGGCAATCCACATTTGTGAGTCCACTTGTGCAAAAAGCACAGACAATGAGCTGCCGAGCAGTGGAGAAATGTGATATGGTGAGAAGAATCATTATTCTCCATGTTCTCGACAAACGGATGAGTGTGCATGTGGTGCCAACCTAAAGAACTCTACAACCTTGATTGCTTGGTTCCAACAGTGAAGAGTTCTGGTGGTTCTGTAATGTTTGGGGGCTGCATTTTCCTGGCATGAATTGGGTGCAGTCGTTTCCTTAAATGGCAAGGTCATTGCCAATCACTACATAATGGTAATGACTTACCATCTTCACCCCATGTTGTAGCATTTCTTTCCTGCCGGGAGGAGTATCTTCCAGGATGACAATGCCCCCATCCACAGAGCATATGTGGTCGTCTAATGGTTTGATGAGCATGACACTGATGTTATCCATATGCCATGGCCTTCTTCATCACCAGATCTGAACCAAATCAAGCATTTATGGGATTTTATGGAACAACGCCTGAGGCAGTGTTTTCCACCTCCATCAAACAGGTGTGAGTTGATTTACTTTTTCTTGGAAGAATGGTTCTGCATCCCTCCTGAAGCATTCAAGACGCTGGTGGACTCTATGCCATGGCGCATACAAGCCATAGTGGCCTCACATAGTGGCCCAACACCCTATTAAGTGACTTTGCATTGGTGTTTCCATTTTTTTGTTCACTACCTGTAACTCTATTGAAGATTGTCTCCTTTGGTGGTGTTTGTCATTTTATGCCTTTATTTGAACATTATGAGTTCAAACTTCATTATGTATGAAACATTTGTTTATAATTTAATGGAGAATGTTTCTCATTTTTACTTTGATGGCTGTCCTCTTTCGAGTTGGACTGAAAGGATGGCCGAGAGGTACACACACTCACCTCTCAGCTGTACAGCCTGGGTTTGAACCCCGACCCAGCTATAAACTGTCATCCTGGTGTTTCACAGGCAGGGTGATTCATCAATATATGTGCCGTCCCTCAGATGGACATTAAACAGGTGTCCTGTCTGCCAGCATTCGTTGGTAGACGTTAAATATCCCATCGTGTCTTTCACGAAGAGTAGGCGAACAATTGCCAGCACCTTGAACAAATTCCAAATCCTGCCCTAACCAGCAGACAGCATTCCATCAGCAGCACAGCCATGCCCTCATCCATTGATGCTACCCCACAGCCTTGTGCTACATTCGGATGAATAAAAATCTTTAGAGTTTGAATCCAAAGCTCTAGGCATTGTTTGAGTCAACTTCGAAGACACTCTAGATAAAGGTCTCATTTGTATGCTTTGATTAAAGCTCATTAAAGAGTTTAGTAATGTAATGTAAGGTTAAGATTGTGACGACAAATCAAGAAAAAGGTATGGGATGGAGGAACATGGCTAATGAGAAAGAGTGTGAAGCTACTTGAGATAACCCTGAGTCACCCTGAGGGACATGAGCAAAGATGATTGAACAAGTACTTTTTAGGTGATTCCACAGGTACCCAAAAGGATTATGTGCTCTTCATATTCTGTCCTTTCTTGTGTCCGTTCCATGCTGTGTCACTTACATGTCACCTGCATTAATTTCACATTTCCTAAATTCCCTTCCATTCCCAGTTTGATGTTGTCCCTCCCTGCAACGTTTTTATGTTGTCTGTTAATGCAACAACCTCTGTTTATATGTATGACCCTTCTCATCTATTTCGTTCCAAAACTGTTGCATTAAAAAGAGCTTCCATGAAGGAGGTACAAGAATACAAAGGATAAATGAACTTATTTGGTAAACGCAGTTGTGATGACTCGTTGACATTGATTGATCAATTCACTTGTTTTTACTTTTCTGTTGTTGCTTCTTCAACAGATTTTCCATTCCCATCCGAGCTCACTGTGAGAAAATTCAATAACACGACGTTACTGGTGTCCTGGAAGTCGCCAAGATGCCACATACTTGTGCATTCGTACCATTTGTTCTGCCATCTTGTGGCCCAGGACGAGATGGTTGAGATGGGGCCTGTCAAGCCCGTTGTGCTGAAACATAAAGTAACAAGTTACTTGCTTTCAGATTTAGGTACTACTCACTCAGAGTAGATTATTCTTGAACTTGGCCTTAGGATCATGACCATGTGAATCTGTTCTAATTGTTTTATGAATATTGTTATCACTCTATTTTATTTTTACAAAAGCATAGTTTGTAAATGCACATTTTTAACACAAGAATAACAAATTAGTAAATATCTGCAGATGTATGTATATTTTGAATAATACCTCTTCACTGGAATGGTGACCGTGAATGCCTCGTCTCACACAAGCAATTGTTGCAATGGCTCAGACCAATAGTGTGTGATGTTGCACATCCACCTGATTTAGGCATCCATAACACCGTTTATGAGGATTTCAGCAGTTATGCCATATGGTACAGCTTGCCAGCTCAACTCTTGAGGTTTATGCATTCCAGCTGATGAGGGCCATTGAGCCAGAAATGCATCTGTGAATGGATTTTATATCCTAGCAGAGTTACCCCTTCCCTCCCCCCCCCAATTGGGCGATCTTGTTCCAAGCATGCAGCACGTTATTCTGACGCATACCTTAATTTGGGTGTTGTATAGGCAACTGACAGCTCTGATAGGCTAAAAAAATAACCCATGTGCATGAAGCAAAAGCATACCTACTGCTTATAACTCAAAACACCTCACTGCACTGGAAAACGTGGGGACAGGAATACTGCACTGTAAATGTTGGAGACTTGTAATACCCTCTCCCACCTGGAGTCGACGCAACACGATACACATTTACATAGAGAATTTGCGTCTCCTCCCCCACCCCCATCCTGCTCCCTCATCCTCCCAAGACAACCGGCAAAGATAAAAACACCCCTACAGATTAATTGGGGTCATGCTGATCCTCTGTAGCAAGTCTGGATGTAATTCACTCAGAACTGTAGGAGTAGCCTGACAAACAAACCCACAAACACCGGTCCATGAATTTTAGTGAGGATATACATATACAGTGGGGAGAACAAGTATTTGATACATTGCCGATTTTGCAGGTTTTCCCACTTACAAAGCACGGAGAGATCTGTAATTTTTATCATAGGTACACGTCAACTGTGAAAGACGGAATCTAAAACAAAAATCCTGAAAATCACATTGTATGATTTTTAAATAATTAATTTGCATTTTATTGCATGAAATAAGTATTTGATACATCAGAAAAACAGAAGTTAATATTTGGTACAGAAACCTTTGTTTGCAATTACAGAGATCAGAAGTTTCCTGTAGTTCTTAACCAGGTTTGCACAGAGTACAGCAGGGATTTTGGCCCACTCCTCCATACAGATCTTCTCCAGATCCTTCAGGTTTCGGGGCTGTCGCTGGGAAACACAGACTTTCAGCTCCCTCCAAAGATTTTCTATTGGGTTCAGGTCTGGAGACTGGCTAGGCCACTCCAGGACCTTGAGATGCTTCTTACGGAGCCACTCCTTAGTTGCCCTGGCTGTGTGTTTCGGGTCGTTGTCATGCTGGAAGACCCAGCCATGCCCCATCTTCAATGCTCTTGTTGAGGGAAGGAGGTTATTGGCCAAGATCTCGCGATACATGGCCCCATCCATCCCCCCCTCAATACGGTGCAGTCGTCCTGTCCCCTTTGCAGAAAAGCATCCCCAAAGAATGATGTTTCCACCTCCATGCTTCACGGTTGGGATGGTGTTCTTGGGGTTGTACTCATCCTTCTTCTTCCTCCAAACACGGCGAGTGGAGTTTAAACCAAAAAGCTCTATTTTGGTCTCATCAGACCACATGACCTTCTCCCATTCCTCCTCTGGATCATCCAGATGGTCATTGGCAAACTTCAGACGGGCCTGGACATGTGCTGGCTTGAGCAGAGGGACCTTGCGTGCGCTGCAGGATTTTAATCCATGACGGCGTAGTGTGTTACTTATGGTTTTCTTTGATACTGTGGTCCCAGCTCTCTTCAGGTCATTGACCAGGTCCTGCCGTGTAGTTCTGGGCTGAGCCCTCACCTTTCTCATGATCATTGAGGCTCCACGAGGTGAGATCTTGCATGGAGCCCCAGACCGAGGGAGATTGACTGTTATCTTGAACTTCTTCCATTTTCTAATAATTGCGCCAACAGTTGTTGCCTTCTCACCAAGCTGCTTGCCTATTCTCCTGTAGCCCATCCCAGCCTTGTGCAAGTCCACAATTTTGTTCCTGATGTCCTTAGACAGCTCTCTGGTCTTGCCCATTGTGGAGAGGTTGGAGTCTGATTGATTGAGTGTGGACAGCTGTCTTTTATGCAGATAACGAGTTCAAACAGGTGCAGTTAATACAGGTAATGAGTGGAGAATGGGAGGGCTTCTTAAAGACAAAACTAACAGGTCTGTGAGAGCCGGAATTCTTACTGGTTGGTAGGTGATCAAATACTTATTTCATCCAATAAAATGCAAATTAATTATTTAAAAATCATACAATGTGATTTTCAGGATTTTTGTTTTAGATTCCATCTTTCACAGTTGAAGTTTACCTATGATAAAAATTACAGACCTCTCCGTGCTTTGTAAGTGGGAAAACCTGCAAAATCGGCAGTGTATCAAATACTTGTTCTCCCCACTGTATGTATATACACACTGGTGAGAAAACATTTGTGAACCCTTTTGAATTTTCTGTATAGATTTGACCTAAAATGTGATCAGATCTTCATCTGAGTCTGCATATTCCATAAAGAGAACCTGATTGAACAAATAGCACGCGCACGCGCACACACACACACACACACACACACACACACACACACACACACACACACACACACACACACACACACACACACACACGCACCCACACACACACACACACACACACACACACACACACACACACACACACAAACAAAATCTACTTTTTCATTTATTTGTTGAGCAAAATGATCCAACATTTCATTTATTTGTCGCAAAAAGTATGTGAACCGTGACATTCAGTCACTGGTGGCACCCCTTGAACAGCAATAACTTCAACCAAACGTTTCCTATAACTCTTCATCAGTCCTGCACATCGGCTTGGAGGAATTTTGGCCAATTCTTCCTAACAGAACTGCTTCAACTCAAGAGAAATTTGTGGCCTTTTTTTCATGAACCGCTCGCTTCAGGTTCTGCCACAACATTTCAATTGGGTCAAAGTCTGGACTTTGACTTGGCCATTCCAAAATGTAAAATCTCTTCTGCTTCAGCCATTCTGTTGTGGATTTACTTGTGTGTTTAGGATCGTTGTCTTTCTGCATGACACACTTTCTGTTCAGTTTCAGCTCACAGACGGATGCCCTGACATTGTCCTGTCGAATTTGCTGGTACAATCCAGGATTCATGGTTCTGTCACGATGGCAAGCTGTCTGGGTCCTGAGGAAGCAAAGCAGCTACAAACCAGCTAATGGCAGCAAAGCAGCTTCCACATATACTTATAATTATCAACCTATACATTTTGCAGCTCAACTTCACTAAACAGCATCAGGAACAGGTTTCTCTTCATTATTCCAAGGCCAATAAGGCAATTATGGCATAATGGTTCATCATATCACAAAGCCACCTCACATACCGTTTGAAATGACCATTACCTGCTATACTCACATGCTATGGTTAGCTTGGTAATACATTGACATTATAAGATCCATACAGAGTGAAGAGCTTTCTCAATAGGCCAGAATTCTCACCTCCTGCTCCAGTGTTGTGTTGTGTTGTGTTGTGTTGTGTTGTGGACAAATAACATCTCATTGTGTCATGCAGATCCTGGAAGTTTGTACAAGGTGCTGCTGGTCACATTGACCAGACATGAGCGGTTTGAGAGCATGTGGATTGGACGCACATTGGACGTTCTCAATGTGGTCTCAACTCCACCATCGAATGCTGCCTCCTCTATGGCACCGTCATATCAACCCGAGAATGGCCAAAGTCAATAAAGTCCAGGACACTCATTTTAATCTTAATTAGTCGTAGTTGAGTAATGTTTTCCTTATTTGGTTTTTTTCCCCACCTCTCACTGCCACATTTAATGAAGTTGTTTCTTTATTTCCTTTGCTGGTTGTTCAGCTGATCAGTTAGGTTCTATAGTTTTTAACATTGATATTTGTGATTAATAATGTCATGGCCCTCATGTCATCTCTTCAATACTCTTCTGCAGAGGATTTGCAAATTAATTACTTCCCAAGCCCGACGCACCTCAGTGCGATCAGCAATGGTTCTCGTGCAATCTGGCTAGCTTGGCGAAAGCCTGCCATAAACTACATGGAACCAGTCAACTACATGGTCCGTTTTGGTATGGATGGGGAGCTTGGGTCCAACTTCAGCTATATCACCAGGTGAGCTCTACTTGGATTAATTCAGGTGAGGGTGGGGTTGTACAAGTAGGTTGCGACAGAGTGAGATGGTGATGATGCGGTTTGAGTAAGATAGGAGACACTGGAGTAGTGTTACATAGACTCGTAGAGTCGGTGGCATGCAAGAAGAGTAGAATGGACTGAGAAAATTACACATAATTGTGGAGATATTTTACTGTGCCTTGGAATTCAATAACCATTTTCACTTAATTTTGCTGCAGCTCTGAAGAGCAAGTGTTGGTCGAAGGCCTACGACCTTTCACACATTACCACTTTGCTGTGCAGTTACATTGCGATCACACTGAAGGTCTTTTCAGCTCGGTGGTTGAGGCAACTACGACGCCAGATCGTAAGCTTCATTCTTGACTTAATTTTGTACGCACTGGAGTTTTGTCTTTTCAATTGTACTGGTGCTGGCATTGAATCCATCGCTTTGTTGGCAGTGATCGAACAACGTAACTTGTACAATGTACATGTTACAGTACAATAATACAGTTTATTCGCAGTTCAATATATGCAATTTTTTATTTATTCCAGAAACATTTTGTTTACTGCTAACAATGCAGAATTCATTTTAGTAATACACACACTTATTCAACAAGAAACGAGATTATGAATTCATTTTATGTTCCCAGGGATCAGATGTTCATGTCCCCCCCCCCCCCCCCAAGTTACAAAATGCATTGCTTGTTCTCATTTATGCCATGTGATGATGAACAAAAGTGACGATCAGGAAAAAACGTGTTCCTTATACATCTCAGAAAATTACATTATTATTACAATAATGAGATTTAATAAATGTTGGCTAATTAGTTACCGCTTGTTTGCATTTGTCAAAAATGGTTTCTGAAATAATACACCACTTCTCATTGAGTCATGAATAATACACCGCCGTAAAAGTCTAACCTAGCGCTAGATGTAATGCCATAGTGTCGTCCTACACAATACTGTCTTATTACACCGCCATCCTACGACACCGCCATCTTACGATATCCATAATTCCGACGCTAAACATCTGGCATTCAGCCCGTGACTACTGATGTCAGATATAGTCAGAGTCAAATACATTATATGGGTTCTATTGTTCTGCTGCTATCAGTGAAGCTACGGGATGGGTTGAGTGCTGGATGCCGTGATGCCGTGATGAAGTGCACATCCACAGAGGCCTCGCCGAGATGACGTCCCAGCAAAAAGAGCGTGACAGACAGACGAAAAGAGAAATCCAGCTACTTTAATATAAAGATGACTTTGTGCTTGACCACGACTCAGAACTGTCATTAAAAGTTGACTTTCTGTGGCTATTTACTTTCCAGAATGCAGTAGGTCCTTAATAAGTTATTTCCCCTCCCAGAATAAGTGCTAAACATAATCAGCTCAGAAAAATATGTCTTAGAATTAAGAATATAACAATCGCCATATCTGTTTGAGGTAATTTGATGTTGGAAGTTTCCTTTCAGCACAATCCCCATTTTTAAGTAGTCGTATTAGCGGCAGGTGTTCTGCAAAGGGGTTCTTGATAATCGGTTTATCTTTTACAAATCGACCTCATGAATATAATCGGACAGCTTGAGTAAAGGCCCGGTCACACCTTGACGTTTTAGCCAACGTATGCCGATTTTTGAATTTTTTTTCTAAAACGCTGACACACGTTGAATACGTTATGGGTAAGTTTTGATAACATTGAGAGCACGCTGAAAAACACTACCATACGTCGTTGTACGTTGGCTTTAAAGGTTGTACTTTTTAGTTGTCCTAAAATTTTTTCATGCTTGAAATTTCACGACGTATGCCGGCGTATGACTCACACGTTCCGCTACGCTGGCCACAAGTTGTATGCACGGTCTGCGATCGTTGACAGACGTCAACACATGCTACTTGTAAGTTAATCATAAGTTGAGACACGCCGAGGTAATGTTTAGCGTACCCAAAACTTATTTCTAACCTATGATTAACGTGTTGTTGGCACGTTACGCGATCGTTGCTACACATCGACAGACGTTACTTTTAAGTTACTCATAGGCTGAAAGACGTCGGTATAATGGATCGTCCTTGCGTCAGCGTCCACGGCCACGGCCAGGACACTTATTTGCAGCATTCTTTAGATTGCAGATTTAGCACATTCAATAGAAACGATTAAAATTTCCGAGCGCCAGCGTCAAAAAACAAAGGCGAGTGACAGCAATTTAAATCGTTCATTGTAAACAATGAAAATAGTTGAGTGGTACCGTTTAAAAGTCGTTGAGTGTAAAAAAAATTCAATTGTTGAGCGCAAGCGTCTACTTTCAATAGTGGAGATGCAGCCATTTAAATCGTTGAGTTTATCATTTAAATCGTTAAATCGTTAAACGCAAGGACGATCCATCATAACCCACACCCTCCCCCTCACACTCACCTACTACTGCCAACATGAACAAACTACTACTAATACTAATACTAATACTAATACTGATACTGATACTGTTACTGCTGACATGGACATCGACTCAAAAAGGACTCGAAAACACTGTTGGGTTCCCCTTTTATGAGCAGCATTTTTATATACCAATTCCCAAAACCGCTGGGAACACGTCTTTATATGGCAGTTGTAAGCTAGAAACACGTTAATTTTTTTTTTTTGTCGACTGGAAGACGTCATTGAAATACGTCTACATACGTCGATGTGTGTTGGGACTACGTAAAGAATTGGTTCAAAGCACGTCAAACATAAGTTAGAAATAAGTTTCGCGTAAAAAAGACATTACCGTGACGTGTTTCGACTTATGAGTAGCTTATAAGTAGCCTTTGTGGACGTGTGTAAGCGTCCACATATCGTGTGTAAAACTTATCCCCATCGCATGCGGAACGTGTGTCATACGCCGAGTACGTCGTAAAATTTTGAACATGTTTAAAATTTCTTGACGTACTCTACTTACTATGACGTATGATAGCGTAATTTAGCGTTCTACTCACGTATACCAAACTTACTCATACCGTATTTGACGTGCCCCAACCTTTTAGACACATTTTTCTTAGGTCGGCATACGCTGGCAAGATCGCCAGGGTGTGACTGCGATGTTGACACTTCCATTTCTACGGCAGTTATGATTCGAATCGTTGTGTGTCAGCCTTTTAATAGGCTACGTCACGATATCGTCGGCGATGCGTGCAACGCGCTATGCTGAAGTTAGACTATCGTTGGGCATCGGTTGTGTAGGCCGACAACAGGTTCAGCATTCGTTGGTATAGGTTATCTATAACACAACGAAACGTTCTGTGTCTGTTCCCAATGCGTTATACATAAGACCAAGTCGCTATGAATATGTCCGAATCTTTAAAAAAAAAACATCAAAAGTTCAACGTAAGCCAGCGTTTTAGATACATTTTAATACGTTGCCATCGCTGGCTAAAACGTCAAGGTGTGACCGGGCCTTAAGTGGTTTGTTGGATAAAAGTCTCAGCTTGCCAGGTCAATCTGATTTAGTGGAAACGTTGCACCTACCTTGCAACTGTAGAAATGCTTCTAAAAACTACAGCTAATTACTAATTGCACATTGACTTGAATACCACCAATCCCTGCAAGCTACTCACAAATGAACTATGTAAATGTCAAGTTAGATTAAATTAATGGGAAGTAAAGGATTAAGGTATTTGAAAGATAGGTTTGTTGATGGACACAAAATGGCATGGATGTACTGCACAGGCATGTTGAGCTAAATGGCCTCCTCTTGTGTCTGTTTCCTTGCATTGTCAATATTCAGGATCCTGTTTCAATATAATGCATTGTCACTCTGTACTTCCACACTTGGCTTCTCCTGTAAATTATGTTAAAATGATAATCCAAGTGAGTACATCCAATTGAACTTTGTCAGCCTTTATGTTTCAAGTGATAGCATTATAACTGGTGGTTTTGCGACAGAGTATAGATTCATTGTTTGAGTCATAAGCGTACTCACACCTGTCTCCTGTGTACGAGCTGTGTTTAATTGCGTGCTCTTGTCTTGCACATTCCATATGGCACGCATAAGAGTTTGGTGCTTCCTTGTAGGTTCTGAGGTTAAACTGGTATTCCAGACAAAACTGTTGTTAAATTTATATTTTCTGTTAATTGTTTTTATGACTCAATTGGTGCTGATATTGGGAAGCAATGAAACGGTGTTACCGATTGTCACAACTTATCAGGATTGTTTGCTGAAACGCTTGAAAAGTTGTAAGCATCTTGACATCTATCTTTGAGTATTTTGAAATGGGGAAAGATCTGAAATTAAACTTTTTGTGGAAGGATTCATTTTTGGTATCGAGAATGAACAACAAAACACCCCAAATGCTTTCAGCCTAAATGGAATTATATATTTTAATCATGTAAGAATGCAGCTTCAAAGAATGTTGAACAAGGACATAAAGGCCGGAGAAGTTGCAGATGACCTGCTTCGAGCCGGCATTATTCTGGTGTTGTGAACTGCATGCAAGTGGTACATTTGGTGCCATGGCAAAGGAACAAAGTTTTGATGCACTTTGTACAGGTCCGGATTCATCACCACAGAATGTCACGGTCCAAGTTCTCGACTCAACATCCGTGGGTGTTATGTGGAACCCTCCAGCGCAACCTAATGGGCCCATTGTCCAGTACATTTTGTTTTCACACGAGAACCTTTCTGCACACAACAAGCACTGGACCCGCTTAATTATATCCGGTCAGTTTAGAACACCTGAATTTTTACTTTCATTTGAATTGATCGTAAAATTTATTCACCTACTTAGCCTCTCAGCTATCATGCCAAACCCTGACTGTATATATAGTTTTGTTTCTTTTTTTAATACAAGATTGAGAAGTCACATGACAGAGGGTAAAAGTGCAATGAACTGACAGTGGGGCAGCAGGGCAATGGTTGGACAGAATAAGCAAGGAAATGACCAAATGTTGAGGAGACTTCTGGTTCAGGGGTTTTTGCATGTGTAGTTGAACTTGCAGTTACCGCTCCCATCTCGTAAGAGCTAAGTTTTCCGAACCGGATTCATCATGTTTTTCCGTTTTCGTCCCTGTGTTGCTGTTTATGTTTTTGTCCAATTTTCCATGTGAAATCGTACCTTGTTGTGATGTGTTGTCAAATTAGTTTTTGTGTTGTTCAAGGCGTACTCCTCAGATAGCCACTGTGAAAATCTGTCTCTTTTTGACGTTGTGTTCCTCGTTCAGCTTTTTTCTTCCCAAATATCGTACTTTCTACCTCCGTCAACATTACCCTATTTCCCCTCCTTGTTTCAAAAAAATAAAAACAAACAAAAAAAATTATTTTTCACCCCAAAACGATCTCATTCTGCCACAATTTCCTTCTGCTTGTACTTCCCTCCTCTCCCTCATTCTGTATCTCTCTTTTCTCAATATCTCCAAACTGAATCTCCATTGAATCTAAACATTTCTTCCTTATTCCTTTCAAAGCATTTAAAACATTTTTAAATGCTTCACTTTCCTTACTTCTTCATGAGGAGTACCTCACGTGTTCTTCTTCACCAGGGTATATTCTTCTTCTTCTTCACAATGATTATTTTTCATAACTGTCAGTTAAGCACTTGGTCCATCAACCCTCCTCCTGCACCTTCAGCACCACCTCTCTCTGTGCCTTCAACAAAAAATTCTTACCACCCATCCCATAATCTTTATCTCCTCCAATCTGGGAATAATGAGAAATCCAGTTTGCAGAGGTTGTCATGATGACGAAAATCCTCTTCATGATCATATCTGTATCCCCGTCTCCCTTTGGCTGCGACTTCGCCTTCACTCCCACCTCCTGCTTGTCTGTGCGTTGTACCATCCTCAAAATAGTGACGAGTACCTGCATATATCTATATATATATATCTCTCTCTCTCTCTCTCTCTCTCTCTCTCTCTCTCTCTCTCTCTCTCTCTCTCTCTCTCTCTCTCTCTCTCTCTCTCGCTTTCTCTCTCTCTCTCTCTCTCTCTCTCTCTCTTTCTCTCTCTTTCTCTCTTTCTCTCTTTCTCTCTTTCTCTCTTTCTCTCTTTCTCTCTTTCTCTCTTTCTCTCTTTCTCTCTTTCTCTCTTTCTCTCTTTCTCTCTTTCTCTCTTTCTCTCTTTCTCTCTTTCTCTCTTCTCTGTACCCACCATAACCATTCACGGAACTGTTCCTGGACTCTGATACTTTTGCTTCTGAGAAGGTGAAAAAGTCTCTGTCAACCCTCAACTGATTTTGCAACTGGACCAACCGACATCACCTCACGTGTCCTAAAAACCTGCTCTGCTTCTCTTTCACATACCCACAATCTTTCCACACAGCTTAAAGTTTAACTCACTTTTTTTAACTCCACACAACTATTCGAATAGAAATCTCATCTTGACAAAGATTACACAGTCTTGGATAGTAAACAATATGTTCCATATTGAATCACAAGTATACAAGTGTTAACATTGCACTGAGTCAATACACTGCCTAACAATTTCTCATAAATAATTAGTAATACTCCCATGAATATGTTTTACATCCCATAAAATGTCTGGTATTTTCAAGATAATTATAGCAGGTACATTCTAACACTTATCCACTCTGTATTGTCTTGCACATATGTCCTAATGTCGTCATCCTCGATCATATGCAGCAATTCACTGCAGGTTAGCATCAGTTCTTGCAGGGGTGTGGCAGTGGACCTGATGCAGTGCGCATATGTCCAAATTATATCATGCAAGAGACTGTCACCTGGTAGTACTCGATGGAAACATGTACAATCTTTGAACAATACATGACACGGATTTATGAGAGAGGGAGGGTCATCACAGAAAGGCATGGATAGATAAAGAGAGCAAATATGCTGTTAGGTTTAAGGGATTTTAATTTATACGTGAAAATACCACCCGTCACTTCACTGGCGGGTATACGAAGGGGAGAGGAGAAATAGAGGGGTTGGGGGGGTGGAGAGAGAGGGGGGATAGGGAAGAGGTTGAGGGGAAAAGACAGAGGAGGGAGGGGAGTGTGAGAGGAAGGTGAGAGGAAGGGAAGGCAGATGTGCGGTGGAGCATTAATTATGATTCATAGTCTCATCAAAATTGTTCTGCATAGAATAACAGTGATGATGGAAACAAAATAATATCTGAAATCCATTTTCTACCGGTCTTACGATAAACACGGCCCAGAGACATCCAGAGAAAAACTCTCATGCAGACACGTCCAGACACAAAAACACCACCTGGACGCGTCCAGAGACAAACACCGCCTGGACATGTCCAGAGACAAACACTACCAGGATGCATCTGAAGACAAACACCGCCCGGACGCATCTCGAGACGAACACCGCCCGGATATGTCTGGAGATAAACACTGCCCAGATGCGTCTGGAGACAAATACCACCCAGACGTGTCTGGAGACAAACACGGCCCAGATACGACCAGAGATAAATACCATCCAGACACATCTGGAGACAAACCCATAAATACTGCCCAGATGCGCCTGGAGATAAATACCACCCAGACGTGTCTGGAGACAAACACGGCCCAGATACGACCAGAGATAAATACCATCCAGACACATCTGGAGAAAAACCCATAAATACTGCCCAGACGCGTGTGGAGCCAAGCTGTCTCGAGACAAGTACCACCCGGAGATATCCGGAGACAAACACAGTCCAGACATAACCACCATCTGCATATGTCCAGAGACAGAGGACAGAGAGAGGAGGGGAGAGTGAGAGAGGTGTGTGTGGGAGGAGGGTGCTGCACTGTATTGGGAGGGGTTAGGACAGAGAGAGAGGAGTGGGGGTCCGGGAATTATCAGAGATAATATGTTATGCTTTGTGAACAAAACACACAACACACAACACACAACACACACAGATACATGCTTGGCCGACATCGCAAATTTTTGGTGAGTGATTCACTCAGAATGACGTAGTGCGGTACTGCCATTGAATGTAGGGCGCTCAGCAAGTGGCTTAAGCACTCAAGCAAGCACTCCAATTAAATGGTTGATAAGGAACGGCTGGTCAGGCAGTGTCTGTATAGCATATAGGATCCATTTAACTTTAAAGCCGGTCTTCACCACAAACGCAGCAGTTAAATAAATAAAATGAACTTGTTCAAATGATGACTTTATCCACAAAAGAGTTGGAGAACAACCCTGGAAACATCGCAAAGTTTATTCGCCCATGAAATAAATATTGTAGATTATCCACTATGTTGCCTGCTCGTCTGTGCAAGCATCATGTGGTACATCGGTTTGCAGTCCATGCAAACATTATAACTTTATCTTAAAACATCTGTTTTTCACCAGATTTGCTTTGATCCCTTGTAGAGCACCTCACAAAACCTCCGAAAATATAGACACAGATCTGGCAGACACTATGGATAAGCAATCCCTCTGGGGAACAGGGTGCGATGCCAAGCAGTGAATGCATGAAATCATTTTGCTCAATGAAGCTGGTTAATTTTGGCACATTCCTAAATTTTTTGTTCACTCAATATAATTCTCCAAACAGTAGAAAAAGATAAGTCTAATGCTTTGGAAATTTCACATTTTCTTGTGTATGTATGGAGAAGGAGGGAACATAGCCTTGCTTGCTTAAAGTAAATAGGTATATAGTCTTGGTTATAAGACTCCTTATTTCTTTAAATTTCACATTTCACAACAGATTTCGACACTTATTTAGTCCAGACGATATCCGATCCTCAAAGCCAAAATAATATTTTGATGATATACTTTAATTTGTCCGTGAGAGTTGATCGTGGAAAATTGTATCATATAATGCATGAAATCGCTCCAAGCTACTCATTTGAAAATTATAGTACTAACAAAAGCAAGGCATGCGGCGATTCGTAGCCCTGATTTACAGGCCTTCGATAATATGAGTGAAGAAAGTGGGGAAAAAAAACTTTATTGTCAAGAAATCGTAACGGCCTGTTCGAAGTCGAGGTATGGTTGAGCAGGCCAAAAAACATGGTGGTTTCAAACCCCAGCGAGGTTACCTTGGATATGCCCTAAGACCCCAAAGAGCAAGGTGGCTGAGGATGCACCTGATCGATCTAATTTAACAAGGCTGTGAATTACCTTCAAAAGGGGTGTCTAAATTAACCCAAACACCCAATTTTCATTCATGCACTTCCTTTGTTGTCCTCAGTATGCATGCAAAGTTTCAGGTTGCTAGGTTTCATGGCTTTGGAGTTTTGGAGAAAACACACACACACACACACACACACACACACACACACACACACACAAACACACTGCCATTTATTAGTATAGAGAAACCAAATGACAGTGAAGCACATTTAGTGCATGCCTCTGTCTGCTTGCATTTTTGTTTTCTACTGTAGGTGAGTTGACACGCACAGAGGTACGAGGCCTTGAGAGAGGGGTACAGTACTTCTTCAAGATGGCTGCACTGACAGAAATTGGGCCTGGTCCCCTTTCAGAGGCTGTTTCTGTGGACATGTCAAACATTGGTGAGCTTTTTCACTTGTTATGCATAAAGATGACAAAATTGTATTTAATTAGAACTGGTCAATGGGCAGCATGATTGCCTTTAATTGTCTGATTCTATATTTCATTATTAAGTAAGTCAAATTTGGCAAAAACTTCCATTCTGGTGAGTGCCAGCATTAGGAGCATCTATCAACGTAAAGGAGGGTTTACCGTGGGAGCTGCTGTACGCAGATGATCTGGTGTTGATTGCAGAGAGTATGGATGGACTGAAGGAGAAGATGAACAAGTGGAAGGAATGTATGGAGGCAAAAGGTTTGAAGGTGAATATCGGAAAGACGAAGGTGATGGCAAGTGGTAAAGCATGTGGTGAGGTGGAAAGGACTGGGAAGTGGCCGTGTGCTGTGTGCAGGAAGGGTGTCGGAGTGAACTCCATTCAGTGTACAAAGTGTGCTGAATGGGTTCATCGAAAATGTAGTGGGGTGAGAGGGTCATTAACCAGTGTGGCAGCTACATTCAAGTGTAAGGTGTGCATCGAGGGAGCAACAGATGAAGGAATTGTTGAGTTGGATCTTGGAGATGGTGTGAAGCTGGAAGGGGTGAAAACATTTTGCTATCTCAGAGACATGCTGAATGGAGAAGGTGGATCAGACTCTTCGACGGTTGCTGGAGTGAGATGTGCATGGAAGTTTCGGGAACTGAGTGGCGTGCTGACGAAGAGGGGAGTGTCGTTGAAGCTGAAGGGAAAGGTGTATGCTACATATGTGAGGAGTACGATGATTTATGGGAGTGAGACATGGGTACTGAACATGGAGCAGCAACAAAGGCTGGAAAGGGTGGAAATGCAAATGGTTCGGTGGATGTGTGGAGTATCGTTGAGAGAGAGGAAGACAAATGATGACTTGCGGAAGATGATGGGAATAGAGTCTGTGATGGAAGTTGTGAAGAGAAACAGGTTGAGATGGTTGGGTCATGTGTTGAGGAAGGATGAAAGTGACTGGGTGAGAGGAGTGTTGGAAATGAGTGTAGTCGGAAGTAGAGGATGGGGAAGACCGAGAAAAACTTGGCTAAATGTGGTGGAAGAGGAAATGTGGGCAAGGGGATTAAGAAGGGGAGATGCAGAAAACAGGGTAAAGTGGAGAAGATTGTCATGGGGCCCGCAAGGCTAACCCCTGCTTTAGCGGGGGAAATGGCCTTTAAATGCTTGTGTGTGTGTGTGTGTGTGTGTGTGTGTGTGTGTGTGTGTGTGTGTGTGTGTGTGTGTGTGTGTGTGTGTGTGTGTGTGTGTGTATCAACGCTTTCTGCAAAAAGTCTCATTATGTATTTTGAACTCGACTTGGCCTTTGAACAAGAACTATAGTTGTATTGAGCCTTTCAACAATGCAAAAACTGCTTGGGGTAAAAAGTGTTGGATGTCATGGATTGGGGGAACGGGGACATGGGGTGGGGGCACATATTTATTTGCACAACAAATGAGTTCATAAATAAAGGATGGCACAAAACGCAATGCAAAAATAAGTTAAACAACAAAGAAAATCACAAACATTAAAGAATCCCAAATGAAATCTGAGGAAACAAACATCGATGAAATGGCCAAACAAAATTACTTTTCCATATGCACCTGGAAATTAACCCTAAGGCTGGAAGGCGAGCCTCCAAGAAAACACAAATATATGAAGGGAAAAATGGAGTTGTCTAGAGTTGGCTGGAGTTCTCTACCCAAACATATGAAGAGTTGTCACCAGCAAATGATAATTTGAATCAACTTGTGGAGTGAAATCCCTTTGGACTTGAAGAATCCCGCACCAAGTCAAAGCAGAGATGTGTACAATCAGCAGATTGTGACTTCCCTGCAGCAGTAAGTCTGTCCGGTCCAAGGAAGGCAACGTCTGTCTGTGTGCAGCTCAGGACATGGACCTCCGGACTCTGACACACTGCTCCAATGATGAAGACGTTGACAAGGACCATAATAATTCCAGCACAATATTCACTTCCTCCATCTATGAACGTCTCTCTCTCTCTCTCTCTCTCTCTCTATCTCTATCTCTATCTCTATCTCTATCTCTATCTCTATCTCTATCTCTCTCTCTCTCTATCTCTATCCCTCTCTATCCCTCTCTATCCCTCTCTATCCCTCTCTCTCTCTCTCTCTCTCTCTCTCTCTCTCTCTCTCTCTCTCTCTCTCTCTCTCTCTCTCTCTCTCTCTCTCTCTCTCTCTCTCTCTCTCTCTCTCTCTCTCTCTCTCTCTATCCTTCTCTATCCTTCTCTATCCTTCTCTATCCTTCTCTATCCTTCTCTATCCTTCTCTATCCTTCTCTCTCCTTCTCTATCCCTCTCTATCCTTCTCTATCCTTCTCTATCCTTCTCTATCCTTCTCTATCCTTCTCTATCCTTCTCTATCCTTCTCTATCCTTCTCTATCCTTCTCTATCCTTCTCTATCCTTCTCTATCCTTCTCTATCCTTCTCTATCCTTCTCTATCCTTCTCTATCCTTCTCTATCTCTCTCTCTATCCTTCTCTCTCCTTCTCTCTCCTTCTCTCTCCTTCTCTATCCTTCTCTATCCTTCTTTTTCCTTCTCTCTCCTTCTCTCTCTCTCTCTCTCCTTTTCTCTCTCTCTCTCTCTCTCTCTCCTTTTCCCTCTCTCTCTCCTTTTCTCTCTCTCTCTCTCTCCTTTTCCCTCTCTCTCTCTCTCTCCCTCTCTTTCCCCTCTCTCCCTCTCTTTCCCCTCTCTCCCTCTCTTTCCCCTCTCTCCCTCTCTTTCCCCTCTCTCCCTCTCTTTCCCCTCTCTCCATTTGTGTTGGTTCTTAGGCATCACACACACACACACACACACACACACACACACACACACACACACACACACACACACACACACACACACACACACACACACAACAAACAGCATCTTTCATACTGATCGGATCAGATGTGGCATTCTACAAATGCTGACGTCATAATGAAGGCACATATGATGTCATAAAAAAATCACACTCATTCTTCATGAGGAGTACTTGCCATATGCCAAGTTTCAATTTTTTTCCTTGGTGCGGTTTCAGAGATACAGAGGTCCAAAGTTTTTACATTTATCCAATATGGCTGCCACACCACGTGACCTATGACATCATAGTTATCATTAACATTCTCCATGAGTAGTCGCACCAATGGTGAAAAATGTCTCAATCTGACCAGCAGTTGCAGAGAAAAATACCAAAGTTCTGTGCAGACAAACAGAGGCAGACAAACGAACGGACCCAAATGCAATACCCTCTCCTTCGGTGAGGGTAATAATGGACTTAACACGAACAATACATGCATGTATACTGTATATGTTGAAAATACACAAACCTATTCGTTAATTACAATTAATGAATAAGGTTAACTTATTAAAATTATTCTGTAATTACCAGGGTGTGTCAATAAAAGGTTAACCGCTTCAAATGACCTTTGTACTTTTAGTCATGACCATAATTTTTTTCTTGTTTTGCACGAGTGATCAATGATCTTTGGAGAAGTCATTCAAGCATAACTAAAGTATTCTATGGAAACAAAAATGATGTTTCCTGCAGAGCAAAGAGTAAACATTTCCAAGTGGTATTTTGAGACCAAATCAATTGCTTCCGTCCAGACGAGGTTCTGTACTGAATATGGAGAGCATCCCAGAAACAAACCAAGCAAGCCAGCCATTTGGAAACTTGTGAAAAAGTTCAAAATTGAAGGGACGATTCTCAACATTAACAAGGGAAGGTCCGGTCACCCAAGAAGTGTACGGTGTGAAGGAAACATGGAACGAGTTCGTGAGTCAGTCATGTAAATTCCGAAGAAATCGCATCGTCAAAGATCGACTGAACTGGGTCTCACTCCCAGCAGTATCAGAAGAATAACGAAACAAGATTTAAACCTCTTTCCTTACCACATCACAACAGCCCATAAATTGACCGATGGGGATAAAGCAGCACGAGTCGCTATGTATGAGATGCTGCAGCAGAAGATGGAGGCAAACCCAAACTGGATTTGTGACGTGTGGTTCAGTGATGAGGTACACTTTCACGTTAATGGTGCTGACAATTCACACAACATTTTCTTGGAAATCAACACCCAGATGAGGTTGAAGAGAAGTCGCTTAAGGGTCGGAAAGTCACTGCTTTTGTGGCTGTCAGCTACAGAGGTGTGTTTGGGCCGTATTGTTTGCAGACAAAAACGGAAGAAGGGTAACCATCAATCAAGAACGATACCGGTCAATTGTCAACGCATTTTATGAAGAGTTGAAGCACTCGATGAGCACTGCAGCCCTCCGGTGACATTGGTTCATGCAAGACAGTGCTACCCTGCATACAGCCAACAAAATTGCCTTTCCGCGTCAAAAATTCGGACGAGTCCTCAATTTGGGTATGGAAAATGAATTGTCTCCACACAGCTCAGACCTCAATCCGCTGGAGTTTTTTCCTCTGGGGAGTTTGTAAGGATAACGTCTACAAGGAACACCCCAGATCTGAACCTGTTCTGAAAGCAGCAATTGAGCCTTATGTGCAGACAGTAACCATTAAAACTTGCAGAAACGTCATTGAAAACTTCCCAATTCATATGAATGCATGTTGGGTGTGTGGGGGTGAACATTGAACACCTCAACTATAAGTACATTAACGCATCATGAGTTTCATTTCTCCATGATTTGGTTAATTAAGTTTTGAAGTGGTTAACCTTTTATTGACACACCATGTATTTGCCAAGCAGCTTACCCCCATCTGCCATTCATTGTAATGAGGATACTACTGGAACACAATGACCACCGATTCAAGCTCAGAGATGAACACACTGACCAGAAGAAAGAGAGAACTCAAACTTACAATGTATTTTTGACTGACACCTTCAAAATGTACTGAAAATAACGAGTGTTGCGTCAGATACAAAATCAGGAAATGTTAAAGTTTTCTCATTCACTTTACACATTTACATAAATGTATATCTAACTCTTATGTGACAAACGAACAACGTTACTCACATACAAAGTCCTTTGAATGATACAGATACTTCAATTTAGTACAAGCAAAAACACCCGCGACATGAGGCCGCTGCTATTAAAATGGCTGCTTGCATAAAACAAGACTTCAAAATTACATTTTGATCACTACAAAATCATTTAATTACATGAAAATGATGAACCGTGAAAAGTAAACAATTTTCAGAATTCAAAGCTAAAAATTGCCGTTACAGTTATTACAAGATATTAACTGCACCCGTGAATGGAAAACGGATTGGGATTAAACACCTAACCGTTACATATATGTGACTAGTTTATAGTGACTTCTTCACAACGTTTGGGAAATAATCGTTGGATAAACATTGAATTTAAAAAGGGGGTTAGAAGAAATGGTAAATGATTTTCAATCGTCGGCGTATGCGTTTCGGTCAATGACGACGTGTACTGTACATGTGCAGCGTACCAGAAGTTACGGCCGCTGGGTCGCATACAGTTCTCCACTAAGGTTAAATAAAGTGACCAATCTCCAGACAGCACAGAGCACACCATGTCCAACTGGCAAGCAGCAATCTTACCAATGGAAGTACAACTTCTTCAAACAATATCAAGATTTGTGTCGAATTGGGGAAACTTGGCCCCCATACATGTCCCAACCCGATTAAAAAAAATATTTTGTGATGATTTAAATGTCATTTGACTTGGATTATTTAATCTAGGTCAATAATTGTAAATTCCATCATGACTTGTCTTTTTAAAAGGAAGAGGAGATTGGGACCATACTCTGTGCAGATCCTGGGTGCTGCTTAAGCACTCTCCTTAGCTATTGGGCACAATCCTGAATGGGTCGCCACTCTGACACAGTATACCAGCATACTGGCACTCATTTTGCCGACCTGGGAAGGATGAAAGGCTGAGTTAACCCCACCTGGTATTAATTCAACAGCTGAGCAGAATTTGAACTCAGGACCCGAGAATCCAAAGCCCGCCACCCTAACCATGAAGCCAACACCAGGCATTTTTTTTAAAGGAAAACATAAAAAAGTACGGTTTATGTTGAAAGATAACAGTTGAGGTTAATAAGTTATATGGTTCATTTTCTCCAGTGTCCCAACGTATTTCTACTTCCATAGGATCCCACCCCCTTCCTGATTTCCCACTTTCCTTCTTGATTATACGTTTCATTTTAACGTACGTAATAAATATACAAGTGAATTATTAAAATCTCCTCACCCATTCCACATTTAATGCTTTGTTTCTTTCTGTAAACTTTGATTCTACATGAGCTGAGGTTATTGATGAGTGTCATGTACATCATTTATGTTCTTGTAGGTACACTGTATAATTGTAAGAAGTCAATTTAACATAATTTTATTTTTTCTGGAAATAAAGTAACAATGTCCACTGAATGAAGTTGACAAATAAAAGCATGAGTCAAACAGTTTGTAGAACATACATTGCAATAAATGAAGCTTGTCTTAATTCCTTGATAGCTTGTACTCCAAGGTTCTTCAGTAAATGTGGAACTTGACACAAGTTAAAGTCATACGACTGTGACTCGAGACTTTACTTGAGGCTTGGTTCAAGTGACTTGTTGACATCTCTTTTTTTTGGTTTCAGACCAGGTCACTCTACCCTGGATATGCTTCTGCTCTCCCAACAATGTATGGAGGTCCTCAATGCCAGACAGGAAATCCGAGCGGTATCCCCAGACATATCATGTCCTTTTGACACGATCTGGCACCCTGCCCTGCTCACCAAACTCTCTTCCTATGGTATCCAAGGCCATCTCCACTCATGGCTTGCAGACTTCCTCTCCTGTCGCAGTCAACGTGTGGCCCTAAATAGAGTTCTTTCATCCCCCCTTCCTGTCCAGGCTGGAGTTCCTCAAGGTAGCGTTCTGGGCCCTGTTCTTTTTCTGGTTTTCATCAATGATCTCTCCGACTCTCTGGAAAATCCTCTTTATCTCTTTGCTGATGACTTCACCCTCTGCCGTACCAGCGGTCATCCCTCAGACCGGCAAGCAGCAGCTTCTTCGCTCACTGCTGATCTGGATAAAATCACAAACTGGTCCAACACATGGAACATGTCTTTCCATCCAGACAAATCTCACACTCTCACTATGTCTCTTCGAAAGGACCGTTTAGAAAACCCCCCCATCCACTTTCTCAACAATCCTCTGGAAGAAGTCCTTTCTTTCAAGCTTCTGGGTCTCACTATCTGCCATGACCTTTCCTGGGAAAGCTACATTTCAAACCTCGCCTCCAAAGCCGACTGGGAATCCTCCGTCGTGCAAAGTCATTCCTCGGCCCACCTGAGCTCCTGACCACTTACAAAACTTTTGTCCGCATCCTGATGGAGTACTGCTCTCCCCTCTGGGCTGGTGCTCCTGCCTCTCACCTTTCTCGGCTTCACGCTGTGGAAACCAAGGCATTTCGAATCATTGGCATCTCCCGCAATGAGGCTGAGTCTTTGGGCCTCTCACTCAATCACCGCAGGGTGGTCTTTGTGTCTTCTACCATCTCCTCTCCAGCCTCACCTCGCCCCCCCCTGCTCTCTCTGCGATTTGTCCCCACCACATTTCCACAGGACGCTCAAGGTCCGCCAACAACCCCCTTCTGGTTAAACTACCAAAATCACGAATCACTGCTCACCTTCACTCTTTCATTCCTCTTTTTCCCCGCCTTTGGAATAAACTCCCTCATTCTATTCATTCCCATTCTTCCCTCCAGGCCTTCAAAACAGCTGTTCACCACCACCTCTTATCATCCCCCATCCAAATCCTCGAGCTTTTCTAACGCCGCCGTCTATCTACCCCAAGCCCACCTCCTTCAAATTCCCTGTTTTCCTTCCTGAAATTCCCTGTAATGTCCATCTTGTATTCCCCGTGTTCCCCACCCCATCCCTCTCCCTTCCACAGATCTCCTAATGTCTCTGTTCCCCACTGTTTTGTCCTTCCCACTCCCTCCCCTCTTGTCTCATGCCCCCCTTGCTGTGCGTTGTGTGTTAGCTCTTACACGAGCCTCGACAAGGTATACAAAAAAAACTACAAAAAAATCTCTGGCTATTTTCTCATGTCACCTTGCAGCAACTTTACCTGTTTTGTTTTGCTGCCAATAACACAGTGACTCTACTAATGGGGATTAAACGATAAAGTTTAATGACGTGCATCAAATGTACTTGTTAGTCATTGATTCATCCATGCTGTATAAGTACCTACCTACAAGTCCGATATAAGCCATTGCTCACACCTAACAGTATCATTCACTTAAATGCTTTTCAGATGACTCTTCCGGAGATGGAGCCCAAAGGGTCAAGGGCAGTACACAACAGCAGATGTTTCACCACATTCCTTCAATGCCTGATAACATGAGATGTGTGTGTGTGTGTGTTTTAGGGTTGTTGCAAGCACCGGACTCGCACACACTCACTGGTGTACTCCTGGGCATCTGCACAGTCTTCACATGTCTGATACTCTGCGTGCTTGCTTGTCTCTGCTATGGAAAGCACAGGTATGACAAGCATTGTGTTCCCATACTCGCCTTTGAGCTGTCCAGCCTTGGCACAATTTCTGGCTCGATTACACACTGCTGTCATAGCGCTTAGTAAGTAGGATATTGCATAAATGAATACGTCCTCCTTTTGAGGTGGTATTAAGCCGGCTGTCCTGAGTGCTAGCATTCACTGGTGGCCATTTATAGATTCCATTGTGCCTTTTGACAAGGGTAGACCTTGTATCCCAATACGCATGTCAAGTTATATATTCCTGCCCTGATGTAAAGGGAGCACTGCATCAGCAGCATGGCTGCGAAACAAATGATGCAACCCTGTAGCCAGCTACTGCATACAGATTAATGGTCCTTGTCTCAGACAGCATTGTTGTTTGGCCTGGTACCTGTCACTGAATGGTAAGTAAAAGGAAAAACATTTGAATTTCTTCTTCTTCTTGTCAAATATATTATTCAGGGTTTTGGTAAAGTTTAACACCTTGTGGGTGGCCATACCCAGCTAGATTTGGTGGCAGTAGTACAGGAATGTCATGTTGGTTGTCTGAGTGGTGAGAGCACCAAGACTTTCCTTGCAACTTAAAATTGATACAGTAGACTTTTGTTTCAATAAATCGTCCATGAGATTAATTTTGATGACTGCAAAAATGTATTCAAGAAATTGTTGTTCATTTTAAATATTTTTGCTATTACTATATCAAATATGTCACCAAGACCATTAATTGTAATGAGGATGGATTGTTTTTAAGTTCCCACAACACCTTTCAAAGAGCTGCCCATTATTTGTTGGTATCTTGTTCACATTCCAAACTGATCCTGTACTGTACATCCACTTTGAAGGGAATGGCAAACCACTGAGTGCATTCCTTGTCTTGGAAACATCTTTAGCAACATCATGGAGATTAAATCATCTCTCCTGCTGTAGAATGGCACTGGTCAGTTTTGTCATTTGCACATTCAATTATTTATTTTTTACTCGAACATCCGATTCTTCCTTGTCAATTGAAAACATGAATCTTAAATTTCTGCCATAATATTTTATCATTGCTAATGCATGAAACCAAACTGGATTTTCCACCAATCACTTTTATTCCTGGTGCACAAACAAAGTTAATTGTTGGTTAATCTAATGTCCATTCTTTATCCTCCCCCACTCCCCCCCCCCACACACACCCCTCCCCCCAGAGCATTAATGCTGCTAAGGAAGTTTCATGGCAAGAAATACACTGAGTGGTTTGCCAATGCCTTTCCTTGCAGTAGTCAGGGCAGGAATTTGGCCTTTGGAAAGGGTGCCAACCTAGTCTTGCTGAAGATACTGTGTGATATTTAAAGTGCAGCTATAGCAGATGGGACACCAGTTTAATTAGTCTCCAAAATACATCTAACTCATCATTGCAATCAAAGCACTGCTTGCAAAGCTCACATTGACAGATTTAGTCAGATTGGGAATCCAACGCAGACTAGACAGCTCAAAGGTGATTCATCACTCTAGTTCCACGTGATCCTTCCAATCCGTTGTTGGTTGATAACACCATTATTTACATATCTTGTGGGATTGGAAATCTACACAATGCACTTTCTCATCTCTTTATTATACAGTACTAGGTATATTTTCATCACAATCGAAATGGCAAGAATGCAAAATCCGAATCTCGTATGCATGTGGCTTTTCTACGAACACAAAATTAATTATTGGGGTCAATATATTGTTGTAGATTTCCGCCACTCCGGCGTGCGGACGACCGCCTTTAGCTCAATTGTGGCCACGCACGCACACCGAACGTGACAATCTAGTCGCAGCTTCCGGATCAACGCCGAAACCCAGCTACAGGTGTTTTTAACACACCATAAACCAGCCAACTCTTCTGTCCACGCGTTACAGGGTCGATCGCCAAATTGTTGATGTACCTAATTATTCGCGTGGACAGAAATGCCGGGAGTTTATACCTCGACGGAGCCTGCACGAAAACGAGCCGCTTAAGCAGCTCGTTCCGTATGCGATTGCCGAGCGGTTTTATATCGCCAAGCCCCGTCGGACCAGATGTACGTTTTATCGGCTTATAATCAGCCAGCTAACATTCCGAACGCATCATGGCAGTCAATGGCAGAAAGTGACACGAGCAGGTTAACATTCAAAAATGGGGACATTTATTTTCAATGCACATATGCAATGAATGGGAGGATGGGGACAAGACACGAGCAAAAACCTACAGCCGATGTCTATTTATTATGTACATGCACTTAATCAGTTCTACTTTGGGACAAGGCGCCACAGACTTTCATGCAAACCCCAAGAAAGAAAGAAAGAACCGGGCTTGTGAGCCTTTATAATTGCTCGGAGCCGGGATGACCGAAGGGGTTCTGAGAGACCGAGCGGGTTACCTGGCCACCCTCTTGGTGACTCGCTGGGTCCTGGTTCGGCGACCCTAGGCGTCTTTGCCCGGACCCCTGAGCTCCAACTGGCTCCCTGGTCGTCCGGCCCCCACTGTGGCCTGGTCTAGCCAACGACGCGCTGGAGGAGTGAATGGGTCTCGCCTCAGGCCTCCGGGTTGCGCCGGCAAACCCCCAGCGAACCAACTGCCCAAACTCTGAACTCTCCAGCTCCCAACGGGGCATCTCTCCTCTCCCACCGCCAACCGCAAGCCACGAACTCCAGACTCCAGACTCTCTCCAACGGCCCAGCCCAACTCCAATTTCCAACTCAACTGACTCCAGACTCCAACTTCCAACTCAACTCCACTCGCTTCTCGGCGTTTCAGCACGGCTCTTTATCGGGTTCGGGGGGGGGGGGGAGGTGCTCGCTCTTTCACCTTCGACCCTTCACCCCCGGCTGGCTCCGCCCCTCTCACCCTTTTGATCCGATCTTGCCGTCAAATGCGGCCGTGTTTGAGATCACCGTAAAAACGCAGCCGTGTTGGAGATCACCGTAAAATGTGGCCGTGGGTTTGCGGTGTTGTTGTTATTGTCGTTGTTGTTAAAATAAAAGATAGAATAACGGCTGACTGAAGATGCACAGCCCGGCACACGAATAATTCCCGTTATACATTGGTGGGGAAATCTAACCTGGAACACACACTTACCTAAATAACTGACCTCTGGGGAACCTGAATGGTGTTCTGTGAATTTCCACAACCGTAACAAAATTTCTGGAGTTCACATGACCCATCCTTTCCTGCAAATTATGATCAGCAAGAAATTATGGCTTTTATTTTGTTAATGAAACGGTGTTATGAACCCAGGGCCCTGCAGAACCATAAACCTGACGGTCAGTAGCAGAGTACGCTGTTGGATATAAATAGTGCAGGAATGGATGTGGTGAACTGCACATTTACAGTACAGTATTGTGCAAAACCCTTAGGCCACCACATTTTTCTTTCACCAATTTGTAATTTCTCTCCAACAGGTCATATATAGCCACAGCATGCCCAAAATATCAAACTCGACGAGATGCAAAACAACAGTTTTACACAAAGAAGGCAATTCCCAGAGAGAAATATCCCACAAAACAGGTATTTCCAGATGTGGCATTCAAGCAACAATAAAGAAGCATAATGAGACTGGAGAAGTTCAAGACAGAAAATGGATTGCATGCCCATCGCAAAGGGCGGTCCGTTGGGTGTGAACGTCACCCCCCCCTTGTTTTGCCAGTGAAAAGATAATTGAAACTAAAATTGCTCCTTCTAAAATTTATGTTTACACGATGAGATTTGCAACCCCCCCCCCCCCCCCGACCCACTTTGAGAATTATGGTGACTGGCCTGTATTGGAAGGCTAAAGAAACTCAGCAAAACAGATGGGCCACACCTAAAGATAAGTTCCTTCATATATAGAAAAAATATAGTGCTGAACTTATACAAGAACTGGCACAGACTTCAGGGGTTCAAGTGGACTCAACTATTGTCAGAAGGTCTTTCATCAAGAGTTATCCCATGGGCAAGTTGCTATCAAAAAGCCCTTTCTGCATACAAAAGCCAAGAGAGTAAAACATGGCCAAGAACATCAAAGTTGGGTTGCTAATCAGTGCGGAAAGGTACTTTGGAGTGACAAATAAAATTTTTGAAACAAAGAGAAGACAAGATGTCAGAAGAAGAGGTGATAAGTATAATGATATGTGTCTACAGTCTACTGTGAAGCATGGTGGAGGCTCTGTTTGGGTTTGGGGATGTGTTTCTGCTTCTGGTGTTGGTGATTTGTTGAGAATTGAAGGAACTATGAATGTGGACAAGTACAAGGAGATCCTAATCCATCATGGTATCCCATCAGGAAGGAGGCTAATTGTTGCCAACTTTTTTTTACCAACATGACATCTGCCCCAAACACATTGCAAGTGTCTAAAAAACACATTTACAAAGAAAAGCAGAGTGTGAAACTCTACAACTATTGGAATGCCCCCCTCAAGGTCCTGACCATAACATCATAGAAGCTGTTTGGGATTATTTGGAGAGGAAGAAAAACGAAAAACAACCACAATCAAACAATGAATTATGGGGAACATTGCAAAATGCATGGAACAACCTCCCAATGGAATTTCTTCAGACATTGCAGGGAAACATTCCAAAATGGATATCTGCTATTTTGCATGAAAAAGGTGGTCACACCAATTATTGAAATTTCATGCATTAATATAAAATACAATTCATTTTTCTTTCGTCGATAAAACGTGATTGTTGTAACATCTTTTATTCATCAAAATATACCAATAAAAATGTATACTCTAAAGGTGGCCTGTTATTGACTTTTGAACAGTTTTGTACATATAATTGTGATGTGACTGTTTTGCTCCAAATGGATTAAAATTGAGTTGTGGTTATGTTTGTCAATCCATGCAAAGAGGATAACAGTTTTTTTCTCTCCCAAAAAGATCCAAACCTTCCTACCTCCCATTCCCTTAATTCCCTACCTTTACTCCCTTCTCATGCGCTATGCCCTTCATGTCCCCTTTTCACTCCGTATTTCCTTTCATGCCATATTCTCATCCCACAATGCATTCCCTTTTGTACCCACATTCCCTTCCCACCTTGCATTCCCTTCCTGCCCCATGTTGCATCGCTGCTTCTTCAATTCCTGCAAAAATGTTATTCTTCACAAAATGGTCCATATACAAGATCTGGTTTCTCTAGATATCCCAAATCTTGGAGGTGCACCACATTTCTAGTGGAATGCTTGCTTTGTGCATGTGGTGAGCAGATACCAAGGTGGCAGACAGCTACAATTGTGCTGCTGTACACAAGCAGCTGAGGATTTGGGCGCAGGAGGAAGTGTTGAGGGATCTACCATACAAATTTCACAGCTCGATAAAAAGCCCGAGCGGCCTGAGGTGCATGAGCTTGAGGGCCTCGTTTGTTGCAAGGATGTTGAGGGACAACAAACCAGTGCTGACCCATCCTCCTTGGCATCAGAGTATACCTGCCAAATGGATGATGCCAGGAGTTGTCCAGCAGGAAAGGTCTGTCCTGACAGGGTGTGTGGGAATGTGTGGGGAGGAGGTATAAAGCAAATGCCAATTGAGATTACATATAAATTTGTGAATTTGAATGGAAATTAAAATTCAAGATGAATGATCACTTATGGTACCCAATAACAACACAAAACTTACACGTAGGTGACAAAAATGAGTTCTTCCTCTTCTTTGTTTGCAATTTAACTCTACAATAAACTGCAGCTACACTTCCTCTCCAATAATAAACAGGGGCAATTTCCTTCTCCAATCTCTTCATATTTAGTGGAACTTTCCCTCCTCTCACTTACGAGTGGAACCTTCCCTCCTTTCACTTACAAGTGGAACTTTCCCTCCTCTCACTTACAACGAGTGGAACTTTCCCTCCTCTCACTTACTGTGAGTGGAACTTTCCCTTCTCTCACTTACTATGAATGGAACTTTCCCTCCACTCTCTTAGTATGCAGTGGAACATTCCCCCCTTCCCTGTATTTTGAAGTGAATTAATTGGGTATCTTATTTTTTACTCTCAAACTCTCTGTAGATGGGGAATGGAGGCTTCCACGACATGCACTCAAGGAGAGTTGAAGGTGATGATTGTGCCAATGCAGTTGTCAACTCCACTGAGGCATCTGCGTGTGAGATCTGGCAGACTGCAAACAGCACAATGTTAACAGACTTCAGCTTTACCTCCCTACAGAACTTGGAGAATGACACAGAGCTACGGTCATTGCAGGTATGGGGAAGGAAGGATAATTTTACAGGGGTGTGTGTGCTGCATTGTTTAAAAACTACAAACCACGTCGGTCTTCTGATCGAAATGGCAGACGTTCTACCTCTGTTAACTTGTTTTAAAGGCTGTTGCTTACTTACTTGCCTCAAGATGGATGTTCATTGTCAAGTTTTTTTTTTTTGCATTAATAAAATGAAGTGTTATCAATATTATGAAAAAGCGATGGTATATATATATATATATATATATATATATATATATATATATATATATATATATATATATATATATATATATATATATATATATATATATATATATATATATATGTATATGTTGTTCGTCTTTCGGCTGCTCCCGTTCGGGAGCATTTAATTTATTGCTTGACGGGGAAAAAACCAAGAAACGCGCCCCTCTCATGTACGAACGAACAAAAGACGTCATTTCCGCCCACCATCGCATTTTGTGCTGAAAGCTAAGTTCTTCTTATTTTACATCATTCTTTTGTGGCCCCCTGCCACGCTGTATCGAACGATTTCATTCCTTCTGTTATATATAAAGGTGCTTATCACAATAATAAGATTTTTACATTTCAAATATTGAAGATTATTGAAGGATTTCACTTGTTATTATAGATAGATCGATAAATAACTCTTTCAGATATTACTCCACCTGTCCCCACTCGTCTGGACATACTAAAGTAAAGATAGGAAGAGCAGGAGATCCTTGAATCATTCGAGGGCTGATGGAGCATCTCCTTAGCCTCCAGGTTGGCCTGCCAACCATACATCCCATTTATAGATGTTGCATATGCAATGATAGTATGCAGATAACATGGAAATATAGATGATGCAACACGAAGATGTTTGCTATGCAATCGGAATATGTCAGGTATGCAAGCATGGAGACAGTTAACGGCACCATCGTGTAAGCATCTATGGCCTGACGGCATGACTTAGCAGACAATGAAGGCTTGATATCCCAAACACTGTAAGTGTGGATTCCTGGGAGTACTGCACTCGTATTAAAGGAAGTGTGTGATCAATAGGCTTTTTGAACTAATTAGCAGGAGGAAATTTTTTTTAAATGGTCTGCATGAAACAAATCTAAAATATATATTCCTTTGATGCGGGCAATCGAAACACCATAAGTGTTCTCATTTTTCAGGCACCAGTGGTTTGATTGACCGTCTGCAGTGGTGGAAGTGCACACAACCGAACCGCAAGTCAAGTTCGAACGTGCCAATGAATGAAATGCAACAACACCAATTCTGCAAAGTGTCCAAACCCCGACATTTCCAGAAACTGCCGACTTGCCTACATGCACAAATTATTCTTGGTATCCCTGTCCATAGCCCACTTTTCAACGGACTTTCTTTCTCCAGAGAAGCAGCTATCCTGTGCATTGGACAATCAGACAGGCGAGAGACATACTTTTCAGCCACTTGCCTCTGGGCTGCAGAAACTGACCTTGCCATGCAAGCCAGTCTGGGTATAACACTTCAGCAAAAGCAGGCACCACCAACAGTCTTCATATTTGTGTTTTTATTTTTCTATTCATGCGCACCAAAGAACCTTTTAATTGCTGCTCAACATGTACAGGTACATCATGTTGCTTATTTGCATATCCAATTCATAATCCATGCTTACATGCAGCTTCCCCTGAAACCCTAACTTGGCTACTTCATTTCCACAGTGTTTACATTGGTTATTTCTGGTACTTAACTCATGGTTCAGAATCACGTAATGGCATTTTAATGGCAAGAAGTTTCCAGCAATTTGTGTAAGGGTAATGCTGTTTTCTGAGGATAACAGTTTGTGACCACCATTGAAGTTGATGTGCAAATAGAAGAATGTATATAAAAGACTGAGCGGGGAAGGAACTCGCTCATGAAAAAGGAAAACACACTTAATTTATACTAATACACGGACTGAGTTTATCGATTTTGAAAATTCTCCGCAATGAACTGTGTCGTACATGTCCCTGAAGAAAAGGGATGCAATGCTTCTTGGGACAGATGTGGAACGGCGTCATAACTGATAGGGTAAAACTGTGACCCACAATAATGTGCACATGTCGTTTCCTGATAACGGACAAATATGATCACGGAAATGGAAGCCATTTTCAAGGAGACATGACATGTGTAACTCCAGCCTAATGCATACCATTTGTAATGCACATGCATTTAATGATATAATAAGAATATTGATCATCCATTTGTTATGGTTTCTTACAATAGTTTTATGGCTTTGTGTGATACATTTACGTGCAGCACCATCCGTATTAAAATAATGTTTCTCGTTGTTCATGTGTCGTCATTTGTAACGGATGATGATGATGTGTCCCGTTATTCTACGACCTCACTAAAAAAATACAGAAATCAAACTTTTTGAAGTGTTTCTGTGTGCAGAAATGTTTGTATCGTCTAACCAGTTCAATGGACATAATTTTTGCCATCTCTGCAACACTGGAGTCACCACAGATGTGAAACTGGTCAATTTAACATGGACATTTCACTTACCTTGAAAATGTCTCTTTTATGTCGTCTGTACAGCCTTTTCAGCATTGTAGCAAGATCGCCTTG
>NC_140971.1:33536874-33594374 GCF_056783735.1 Eptatretus burgeri
AAAATGGAGAACATGAATGCCAAAATGGATAAGATGAATAATGATATGCGAACCCAGCGGGGCGAAACGCAGAGCATGGGGCGGAATCTCCAGGCTGGGCAAAAGGCAGTGGCGGCAGTGGTGCGCGACGAAGCGCGGACAATGGTGTACAAAATGGTGGCACTACGTGGCGATACGATGGAGCCAGAGAGGGGGGGGGTGCAACGACTGTCCGGCCGGCGATGGAGACGGGTGAGGACAAAGTAATTCGGGAGACGCGTTGGGCGAGACTCGTGGAGGTGACGGAGAAAGTGACGGTGACAGAGAGGGAAAAATTAAATGGGATGACTGAGACGTGTAGGGAGAGACACGTGGAGACTAAGGAGATAATAAAGGAGGTAGCGGTGACAACGACGGAGATGCACGAAATAGAAACAACAGAGACACGGGAGATAGAGGAGAGAGGGGGTGAATTGGACGACAAAAAGGATGAACATACACACATGGAGGTAGTGGAGGACAATTGGGGCGTTCTGGTGGAATGTCCCGTGATCTGGTGCGAGCAGCAGGATGGCCCTCTCCAGGAACGAGGGGAGGGACTGTGCCCCATTGAGGCGGATCGCGACGAGGTGTGTCCGGTCGAGCCTTGTGAGGTAGAGGGGGCGAGTGCTGTGAATGTGTGCACGCGGAGCTTGGGGGGTATGGAGACCCCGGGAGCGCTTGAGGTAGCGCAAATCCCCAGCGTGGTCGTCCCGGTGTGTGTGGTTACGAGTGTGGCGAAATGCGTGCTGGAAAGCATGCATTGTGTGAGTGAAACCCTGTGTGTAAGTGTTATGGCGTGTGTAAGCGATTCCCCGTGTGTGAGTGAAACCCGGTGTATGGAAGAAGCACGATGCGTGAGTGAAAAGGTGTTTACGGGAGAAGCGCCGAGTGTGAAAGAAACCGCGTGTGTGAGGTCGCGGTATCAAAGAGAAATGGCGGTTGGTATGTGAGAGGGCATAAACGTGTGTCCGAGTGCCATGGTGGAGTGTGTGAGCGTCAGGGCACGTGAGAATGTACGCGTGAGAGTGCGACAAAGATGGTGCCTGACGAAGGACAAAGGCCGAGTAGCGGCCGTAGCTATTTTGGGGACCGTGCCGGATTGGCACAGCAGTGCGCACGGGGTCCGTGCCGTGCTTCGCACGAGGCCGCCACGTGCGCGCTTGCGCGAGTGAAATCCAGTCCGGAAACGTCCGCGGTGGATACAAGCCGATCCCGCGGATGGACAAAAGGTAGGCTGGATTGTGAATTTCATTCGGACGGGTTCTCCGGGCGAGTGTGTTTGTAAAGCTCCATGTGGCCTGCGTCGCACGTTCTCTTCGCAGAGCGTGCGAAGTGGTTTCCCCAATGCGCTGAGCAAACCCCGGCTTGTGCGAGAGATCGCGCAGTTTCGGAGTGCAAATGACGTCTTCGGGGATTCCGCGGTGTGGGTTACGGACGGACAGAGCACATGTGCTCGCGTGGGGAACCCCTCGAAACGTGGGGCTTGCTTTGAGATGCACAGTGACGTCATGGCTGCACGTGTGTTTGGAATCCGGCAGAAGGGAATTCCTGCCGGACGGTACCCTCCAAGAGGGACGAGGTGCGCGGGGCGCAAGTAGCTGCCATGACGTCATGGAAAAAGAGCGCGGCTGAGAACTGCCGCGCTGGTGGTGCGCATTATGAAAAAAAAAAAAGAGTTGAGAAAAGCAAGCCTCGCTTCGGGTGAACAGGATTCCCAGGCAAGGGGTGGAAGGCCCCCTTGTTGGGGGCACAGGAAGTGCTAGTTAAGGGGATGGGATAGCGATAGTAAGTTATGGCATGCATTATGCGGAACGTGTGAGTCATATGCTGGCATACGTCAGGAAATTTCAAGCATGGAAAATTTGTCTCACAGCTCGGTGAACTACGACGTTTGCCAGCGTACTACGACGTATGCCAGCATTCTACGACGTATGCCAGCGTGCTCTTTACGTATACAAACTTACCCATAACGTATTCGACGTTGCCGGCGTTTTAGCCCAATTTTGCACACGTCAGGCATATGTTGGCTAAATCGTCAACGTGTGACAGGGCCTTTAAATGCCAAAGCAGTCCTCTGATCATCGAGGCTTCACTCTTACTCCATCCCACGTAAATATTTCATTAAATATCACCAAAAAAACCTATAGAAAAACATAGTCGCACCCGTTCCAGAGCTATTCACTGACCTGAGTAGGTAAAAGAACTAATCTAGATGCACAAAAAGCTGAAGAAAAGACGAGTTATGACTCGAGGAAATGCGGGAACGAACAGCCACGTCTGCTTGTTGCTTTTGATGGTTGCACCACGTACATCATGTGCATGCGTGTGGGGGGGGGGGATGGGGAGAAGCACCATTTTCTCTAGACAGAAAGGGTACACCATGTTAAAGGAATAAAGGGCTAGCAACTGCCTCTGCAGTGCGGTGAGCCTCCAAAAATTGATTTATCACGGCTGAAATTTTAAAATAACTATCTTATTTCCTTCTCTGATTGAATGCCCAATTGATGCCTGGGGCGAACGCACCATCGCCCAGCCCCGCACGCCACTGATGAGGCTTAGGATTCGTCACTACTTGGGTATCATTTCCCTGGTCTCTTTAAACGCTCCAACTGAGGCGGGTGATCTCAACGCGAAGGATGCATTATATGCCGTCCAAGAGTCTGTGGCTGATCAGTGCCCCAGGTGAGATACTAAACTCTTCTCGTCTTGGGGATTTCAATGCATCAACTGGAATTGATACGGATGGTTAAGAGACGTGTGTTGGTCCCCATGGGTCTGGAACTGTGAACCAGAATAGTACTAATTTCCTTGAGTTTGTAAGAAGTCATGGACTTAAAGTGGATGGTTCATGATTTTGGCACCTGTAATATCCAAATAATAACCGGTCCCCAGAACCGGAAGTACCCTCGGATGAGGGCGGAATAAAGCTAGTGTTGAAACCAGCATGGCGTCCGGCTGACTCTTTATTACAACTGGCGACAAAGATGGGATAACGGTTATCAGCTCTTCAACACTCCTCCCACCTCTACAAGGGCAGAACAGTGCATCTCTACAAAAGTAGAACAGCCGTACAGCGTACAGGGAGCCGAAATTTCAGCGCAAAAAGCAGAAGAAAAAAAAAAGAGGGAAAAAAATTGTGACGCCAAAACCACGTGGGAACCACCTCATTCCGAGGTATTCTAAATCCACTGACCCGTCCCGAACGTTTTGGTGTTGTCTGTCGTGTACAAAACAAAACAAGAACAATGTCTGTTGTTATGAACGTGCCCCCTGTTGCTACTTTTGATGCACATGGTAAGCCAAGCACCTTATCAGAGCACTGGAAGCGCTGGCTCAGAAGTTTTGAGTGCTTCACCGCTGCATCCGGCTGCACAGACACTGCACAGAAAAGAGAACTTTTACTGCACTGCGCTGGCTTAGACGTGCAGGACACGTTTAACACTGCCAGAAACTGAGCTGAACACATACAACAACGCCAAAGCTGCGCTCAGAGTACTTTGCGCCACTCACAAACACGTCATACTCCTGCCACCTGTTCCGCCAAGAGAAGCAGAAGGATGGAGAAACCGTAGCTCAATTCTCCACATGTCTGCGCACCATGGCAAAGACCTGCTTCAGTGAATTTGAGCCCGAGGTCATTAATGACTTCATCCGTGACCAGATCATTGATGCCTGCAAGTCAAAGCGTCTACGCACCAAACTGCTAGCGCAGAAGAACCTGACGCTGAAGACCGCGCTGGAACTTGCCCAAGCAATGGAGGCCTCAGAGCGACAAGCCGCTGAGATGGCTCACGAACGCACCGATCCCGAGAAAGCGTACGCCGTCCACAGCGAGAGCCACAACGTGCAGAAGCCATCCCAGTGAGTAGGCTGCAACAGCCGCTGTGGTGGAAAACCACAACAACCGCCCCGCACAGAATCCCATCAGGAACCCCATCAGGATCATCGCAGAGACACACACAATGCAATCACTGTGGTTGGATGGGCCACACCGGTGATGACTGCAGATGCTCCCGAAACGTGACATGCTACAAGTGCAACCGCCTTGGTCATTTTGCCGTCATGTGCCGATCAAAAAACTCTGCGCCCACCGTCCGATACATTCATGAAGCCGCACCGAAACCGGGAGTGAATACCGAGAGTGACGCTAGTGACGAGTATGCCTATGCCGTAGGTGGCAGTGCGAACACCGAAATAACTGTCAACGGCATTATCATCGACATGATCATTGACTCTGGTGCCACTTGCAACATCATCAATAGTGACATTGCGAAATTACTTGTGTACAATGGTGCCACAATGCAAAAGTGCAACCGCAAAATTCGCCCATATGGTTCCGCGCCGATATCTTGCAACAACCTCATCCGTGCCGTTCTCTCAGTGGGAGACAACTCTGCTACCGCTGAAATGCTCGTCGTTTCAGGTGACACCCCAGCACTGCTCGGGAAGACTACTGCCGAAGCACTAAAAGTGCTCACCATTGGTCCGCATATGGACAAAGTCCATTGTATGAATGAGGATATAGCTCTGATACTCAACAAATACCCTGGAATTGATGATGGCATCGGTTGCTTCAAAGTCGAGGCAGTCATGCTACACATCGATCGAACCGTCCCGCCGATAGCGAGAAAGCACAGCCGAGTGCCATTCCACCTGAGGACCAAAGTCGAAAAGGAGCTGAACAAGCTGCTCAAGGAGGACATTTTCGAGCGAGTGACCGGGCCGACCGAGTGGGTCCCATGTATAGTAACGGCTCCAAAGCCGAAAAATCCTGAAGAAATCAGAATCTGCGTGGACATGCGCGAAGCTAACGCCACAATAAAACGCACGCGACATGTCACCCCGACGATAGACGAGTTGGTGTCCGAATTGCAAGGATCCACAGTGTTCAGCAAAGTCGACCTGCGTAGCAGGTATCACCAACTTAAGCTCCACCAAAGTTGCCGTGACATTACAACTTTCTCGACACATGCTGGACTCTTCCGTTACAAACGCCTGAACTTTGGTGTCAGTTCTGCATCCGAAGTGTTCCAACACGTGATACAGACTGTTATCAGGGATATAAATGGTGCCAGAAACATTAGCGATGATATCATCGTCCATGGCGCTACAACCCGAGAACATGACATTGCACTTGACCACACCCTGTCCGCCCTGCACAGCAGTGGATTCACAGTCAATCTGCCAAAATGTGAATTCAGGCTGCTGAGAATTGAGTTCTTCGGCTACATATTCAGTGCAGAAGGCCTATCCCCCGATCCCAAAAAAGTGCAAGCCCTGAGAGAGGCGTCCGAGCCCAAAAACACATCTGAGGTACGCTCTTTCTTGGGCATGGTGCAGTACAGTGCCAGATTCATCCGAAACTTCGCTACCTTGACCGAGCCTCTGCTTGGTTCTTGGTTCACGAGTCTTGGTTCCTCTGCTCGGTTCTTGGTTCAATAACCAAATTATTGGTTCACGAGTCAGTAAGTGACCACTATATTCGTTATGGGTGTGTGTGTGTGTGTGTGTGTGTGTGTGTGTGTGTGTGTGTGTGTGTGTGTATGTATGTGTGCGTGTGCGTGTGCGTGTGCGTGTGCGTGTGTGTTTGTGTGTGTGTGTGTGTGTGTGTGTGTGTGTGTGTGTGTGTGTGTGTGTGTGTGTGTGTGTGTGTTGTGTGTGTGTGTGTGTGTGTGTCTGTCCCGAGCATAGCTCCGTGGGTTTTGATCCGATCCTGATAAAATTTGGGTGGGAGGTTTACATCATGATCGAGTTCTGTTTTCCTGAGAATGGGCGTGGTGCGCCCATTATGGGCGGAGCCATGCCCAAAAAACGTGTTTTTAGGGGGTAGCTGGTTTCAAGTTACATCTTCTCAGAGGGGGTTTGTCGAATCTGGCAGGGGTTTTTGGTATCTGGTTAGCCCAATGGCACCTGCATAGCCCCACAGAGCTCGATTTTTCATTTTCGTCCCAAGGTGAAGGTCACAAAGTCACGAACTTAGAAAATGTCAAAAAAATCAATAAAATGGGCATCGAGCTCCTTGGGGTTTCAACTGTTTCGAATGAAAGTTGGTATGTAAGTAGTGCTCTTCGAGTACCACAACTTTCATCATTAACGTTTTTCCGATTCCCGCCAATTTGCCCGTGGCGTCCCCTCGAAGGTCAAAAAATTAAAAAAAGGCGAACCGTGTGCATTGCTCGTGAACCATCGCCATCTCCAGACGTGTTTAAAATTTATTTTCGCTCTCTTTTTATAAAAAGTTTTATTTTTTGTTAATGTACAGGTTGTTATGTACTTATTCTTGCTGACTGAAAACTAGTATATCTGGAAGGTAAGTTGAAATGGGATGCCACTGTATGTACACAGTCAGGTAACATACAGTCGTCATAATCATCAAGTTATGACTTCTAGACTAGTTCCCATGAATAGAAATTGAATAAAATGTACCCTGCTCCAGATTTTAGCGCTGACAGCTGGACCTCGTGTAGTTTGGTATCGTCGTCTGCACGACCGCCACCCAGTGCCACTCCATAATTAAATGCATATTTCTCACTTTCCACGGCTTGTCAGGACTCAGGAATCTTCTCATATGCTGGTGAGGTTTAAAACTTTTTAGTATCTTCAGATCCATGTTTTTTTTTCCTCCACAATTATACTGTATATTCAATTACCCATCAATATATTTTTCCATCTACCTGTGTCATGCACTGGATCTGATTTTCCTTCCTGCTTGCCATGTTTTTATCTGCATTCATTTTTTACATTGCAATATATTGTATATCTTTCATCCATATTTTAATAGATAAATAATGCATGAAACTGAATATAAATATTGGGGTACCATATTTTTCTCCATTTCCTTCCATTCGAAGATATTTACATACCCCATACCCAGGTATTATCATTAATTTGGAGTAGAATCAGTGAGGTTGTCTCATATTTCAAGGGACTCGATCTTAATGTAAGCTCATGTGGACATATCATGTACCCAGGATTAGTGAACAATTCCTTTGAGCATGCCATTGTTGTTGCCTTTTGACCCGGTCACGAAAAATGCGTTTTTGTTTTGTTTTGTATGTGACCAGCAGTTGATCCAGCAGATCCGAGATTTAATAAAAAGAGTGCCTCAATTATGTTTCATACACACAGCTGGCCGAAAATTATTAATTTAATTTTTGTTCACTGGTTACTGTTTTCCAGAAAATTACATCACAGTGTTTTATTTATTTTAGCAGTATTATTATTTATTTATTTATTTATTTATTTATTTTTTGCAGACCTAGCTCAAGTTGGAAATGTCGAAGAAAAGGAATTACGATGAAGCCTATGTATCCTTTGGTTTTACTTACATCACTGAACGTGATGGGAAACAAAAGCCACAGTGTTTCTTATGTGGCAAGGTTCTTGCCAATGGAAGCATGAAGCCAACAAAGCTGAAGGAGCACCTCACTTCTGTCCATCCTGAAAATACATTGGACAGTGTGAATCTTTTTTGCACAAAGAAGGCTCGATTAGAAAAGGTTGGAACTTTGCCAAAACTTGGAATTGCCCCAACACAAAACTGCTGTCTTGAAGCATTCGACAAGGTTGCTTATCACATTGCCAAACAAACAAGCTCAAATGAGCGAAGATCCTCGTCCTCTTAATGATGACGTCATAAAAACGAATATGACGTCATTGTGATGTATCAGGTTTGCAAAAAATTTTCTGTGCTAATGCCCGGCTTGACTCCCACAAACAATATTCAAACAGCTTGCCTACTTTCGGAGATAATGGTATTGCCGATTTCCACTAGCGGCGATATTATGACGTCAAGTTTTTTCTCGGAAGAATTTCCAAAATCGGAGATGGTTACTGCCTGCACGTGGGCTTTCTGCATATATGTGGCAAGTTTCATGAAGATCCGATGAAAACTCTGGGTTGTGAAACAAAAAATGTCAAAAAATAGTAATGACGTCATAAAAATTGATATGCCGTCATAGTGATGCCACTGTGGAATATGTGCGGTAATTCATCTCTGCTAATGTGCTGTTCGATTCCCGCAAACAGAATTCAAAAAGCTTGCCTAGTTTCGGAGATAATTTTTTGGGCGATTTCCATTAGCGGAGATATTTTGAAGTCATAACTTTTTTTTCTCGGAGGAATTTTTACATATTTTTTTTACATGAAAAAAGTGAGATATATTCTTTGTCAAGATTGTTTTTGTATTCAGATAATGACAGTATGTGAAGAACATAATTTTCCTTCGCAATAAAATTTATTCATTGTTTGCAAAATTTTGTGTTTATAAAATGTGTTTAAGTGTATTTTTCTGGGGAGGGGTCCGGAGCTTTCACGAGATTCTCAAAGGGGCCCATGACTCAAAAAAGGTGAAGAACCACTGGTCTAAATTATTTTATATTTCAGGAATAGACGAGACTGTACAATTTAGGGTGTGCGTGCGTGCGTGCGTGTGTGTGTGTGTGTGATGGAATTGTTATGAACAGAAAATGAAAAAACGAGATGTGTTTGCGCCGTCGCCCTCCGTCGTCATCCACTCGTGAGTCTCTCAGACTGAACTGAGCCTTCCCTGGTTCAAAAACACTTTAGCCACAAATCGTTTGTAAATGATACTTAGAGGTCCCCTGACATGCAAAACTTTCTGGTTATTTATATATTAACTTGACCTTCCTAGTGAAGAATTCACCCATGTTTAAAAAAAAAAAAAAAAAGAATCAACAATGGGATAATTAGAGCAATATTTCAATCATTTCTGGTGCTTTTCACAACTTGTTATGCCCCGCCCCTAAAAAAAGTTGACTTCAGCGAATCACAGCGTTGACGTCGCATACAGAAACTCGCACAGAGTGGATTGACTCGAGATCTCTAGTCTAGACCAGCGTTTCTCAACCTTTTTACCCTTGTGGAACCCTTGAAACAGTTTTCATGTCTCAGGGAACCCCTGCATAAAAATTATGATATACCTTTATTAATATCTAGCTCTTTTATATTTTTATCGTAGTTCACGTGGTAAATATAATATTTTTTTTCGGATACCTGGTTTAAGGAAAAAATGACCCCCTTTTTGTCAAATTTATTGGCAATGAAAAAAAAACATACTGCTCGTTTATGAGACCTCACACCAAGGTTTTAATTCACAAAAATATGTATTTTGTTTGTTTGCTTGTTTGAAAACGTCATTTTTGAAAGTGTTTGTCAACCCTGAGTCTGTTTGACAATTAAAAAACACACCTCATGTCACTTGATCAACAAAACATAAACAAATAAAGCTGAAGCAATAAAGGTAAACAGAAGAACTAACCTTGAGAGAGAGAGAGACTTTGCGCGAGGAAGCACAGTGAAGATAGATGGACACCGTGCATGCGTCCCATACTTGAGTCAGTCACTCAATGATACACGAATCCACCGCGTACAGGACGTCCACTAACCAGTGAGGGCGGTTTCACACTGGCACCATATAGACATCGTTAAATACATTCCCTATGGTTGTTATAATTGTAAATAATATAAGAGGTTGAAACCTCTATTATAATAACCAAGGAGTTTCCAACAATATGCCATACGTGTATAGTAAAATTACGAATATTAGATCAAACAAAAACTACTCAAAAATACATTAGCCTATTTATTACTGTTTCTCGCGGAACCCCAAGTGACCTTTTGTGGAACCCTAGGGTCCGGGGAACCCCGGTTGAGAAACACTGGTCTAGACTAGTCCGATAAATCCATCGTCCGTCCGACTAGTCCGATAAATCCGTCGTCCGTCCGACTAGTCCGATAAATCCGTCGTCCGTCCGACTAGTCTGATAAATCCGTCGTCCGTCCGACTAGGCCGATAAATCCGTCGTTCGTCCGACTAGGCCGATAAATCCGTCGTCCGTCCGACTAGGCCGATAAATCAGTCGTTCGTCCGACTAGGCCGATAAATTTGACGTGCTGTAGCTTTCTTTTATTATTCTCTTTTCTGTATTGTTTTCTACTCTCTCTCTCTCCCTCTATTGAGTGCAGCCTGTGGCTGCTGGTTGCATCATTGGTTGGGACGCGGCTATGCTGCTGATGCAGTGTCCCCCTTACCAGTACACTGGTGCTCATTTTGCCGACCTCAGAAGGATGACAGGCTGAGTCAACCTCCTGGTGTATTTTAATTCAGCGGCCAACGAGGCTTTAACTCAGGACCCTAGGATCCCAAGCCGCCACCCTCACCACTAAGCCAACACCAGGCTTATTGTTTTCTCCTGGTGCTACATGACAACAGTAGGAATATAATGAATAAAAATGCAACAGAACGTCAGATTTATCGGACTACTCGAGACAATTGTGTCACAAGGTGTGTTCTGCATACAAGTTTTCATCGTATCCGGACAGCGAGATTGCTTCGTTTTATGCGCGGAGAGATACGGCCGATGACATGCGCCAGCCTTGCTTGCAATTTATTCGTAAGCTTGCGAGAAGCATGTCCGCTGCGCTGCGCTGCGTTGGTCAAGTCACCTCACTAAAATATTTCTGATATCGAGCAGTATGCAAGTCGAATTTACATTACCGAATTACGAATAGGATTTAGTCTAACCAGTTGTTATTGCCAAGTCTTCCCGATCATAATGAACGCCGGGAATTTCATCGCCAGTTTCCTCTGCTTGTCCTGCTTCGGGCTCGAACTGCTAAGGCCGTATTTCATTTCCAGCTGCCTGAACTTAACCTCCCGCGACAATGTCATCCAACAATTCTCCATGTGATTCAGACCAAAATCCTTCATTTCTCTCACACTCACCTTCGCTACCAGACAAATCAAAGTCCATGCCATCCATTATTCAAAACCAAATGTTCGATTTTTTTTAAAGCAGAAATGAACGAAGCGATTGAGTCGACGAATCAAATGTGGAAACACACAGAAAGCCAATAGAATCACGTTGAACACCCACCCGAGTAATGTACGCGCAGCCTTTGTCATACTGTAGTTGACGTCATGTGGGTTACGCCAGTTTCAGAATTTTTAGGGGCGTTCCCGAAGAGGTTTGTTTTTTAATATTACATTTTACAGAATGAGTATTGTGAAAAAACATTATCAGATCTGAAATCACGATGAAAAACTCCTCGAGGACATGTGTATATATATATATATATATATATATATATATATATATATATATATATATATATATATATATATATATATATATATAATTTCAGTACTTTTGCGTGTCAGGGGACCTTAAGCACAAAGTTCTTTGTAAAATTTGATTGCAGACTTGGGTCGATCGATTATTAAACGTCAATGGACTCCACGCTCGGGACAAACAAAGCACGCAGTTATTTTGGGGGTCTCAAGATGGCGGCACGTTCCCTTCAACATTCAGCTGTGACAGCCAATGCAGTTTGTGGAGAAATCGAGGGGTATTGAAGTGTTCCATTACCAATCCAGTTTGAGGAGAAATCGAGGGGTATTGAAGTGTTCCATTACCAATCAGTTTGCTTTTGCTTGCCAATCCAACCGTGCGTGAGAAACCGTTTCATTGGAATGCTTGCTTGAGTTGCTTAAGCCACTTGGCAAGTGCTACACAAGCTGATTGGTAATGGAACGCATCTCAGACAAAACGACAAACGGAGTTTACTTAATAAAAGTTATTTCTTGACACACACTGTACTGTACTGAATTGGGAGATGCTTAGCAGGCAGACACGAAGCGGAGGAACAGTCGAGCCGGGCTGTGTTGCACGAGTGCGAGCCAGGGCGTACTGTGCCCGCGGCTCCCCTTTATTCCGTACGCGGTACACTCACGAGCCGGCCGACTCCAGCATTACTACGACGCCTCAGACGGCGTGCACACCTCATATCCCTCGCCGAACCCCACGGCCACTCCTCCACCATCACGCCCATCATGCATCATCATCATGCCCCTCCCCGTGGGCATGGCTACACCACACTCCTCCCTCCTAAAAGTATGATTATTAAATGATCAGTATTATAAGAAGCATGCAGAATACGAAGGACTTCGTATAATAATCATGGAAATAAAATGAAAATAACAAAGTATAATAGCACACCACATCATATAATGCGAGTGGAGCAGCAAAGGTCAGGTCTGACCGCGTTACCGATATGAAGCAGCAAAATGAGAAGCACAGCGGCATTATGCAGCAAAAACGCCCCCCCCAGGTGGCCCATGCTGACATGACCCTGGCCAAGGTCGTAACGACCTCTCGAGCTAACCTCCTCCGGCCCCATCAAACGCCTCCGGCCCACTCCCCCCAGGCAGACCCGACGTAGATAAACATCCCGAGGCCGGCAGCCCGCTATCTGGAAGCCGTGGCGCCAGCCTTAGACCTTGGCCGGGGGCGCTGAACAGCGCCGCTGGCTGCATGCATTTAATGCGCCAAAACAACTCACGCACCACCATCAGTCGAGACGCCAACGCCCGTCCAAACGGCCTTGAGCGAACACATCGAGTTGTGCTCGCAATCAGAGGTGGAGGTAACGCAGACCAGGGCACCAGTCTTGGTTCCGAGTCGATCTCCGAGACCCACACGGCCGCTAGACAGGAGCAACTCCACTTAAACCACACTGCAATCATAGGCTCGTTATAAATCATTACGAATAATATTCGAAGCATCGCAAATTCATTTTTCCGTACAGCGCGCTTTTTTGATAAAATCCCAGCACATGACAAAGCAATTACCTGTGGCCCGGGACAGTGGACGGCTAACTCAACCTTTTCATTTGCCACCACCGCCCCTGAAGCCCCTACATCACATTGATCATAATCCAATTCCCATTTAATGATCTCCGCCACATCCACTTTTACACGAGAACTGCTGGCATTTATTTCAACAACGTTAAACTGCATCAATAGAGCAAGGAAAAACACATATGCCATGAACAACAACCCACAACCCGCATCACGAGTCCGCTCCTTGGTTGTCGACTTGATGCTGCGACTCGCGACTCCCTTTAACGCCACGGGCCCACCGCCACCTGTTGAAACTGCCTGAACCACACCGATGCGCATTGCCTCTCGAACCTTGCCACAGCGCGGGAACTCATCGCGAGCGAAGCGCGGGAACTCATCGTGAGAGCTGATACGGCTCTCGCCGCCCGCCAGAGCCTCGCCCTCGGTACTCGATGAAGGCCTCGAAGAGAGTACCGGCACATCTGGAGGTACGAACCGGAGACCCAGTCCGAGGTGCGCAAGCCAGTCTCGACCCAACAGGGGGGGCCCCTCCCCTCGTACAACGAACACCGAGAGCCGGGCGCGTCGATCTCGGTAGCGCACTGAGACGTCGGCCCTCGCAAGCGGTGCAATCGCCTCACCGGTGTACGTGTATAACGACAAGGCCGTCTTGACCAGGTGAATACCGCGAAGACCACGAGCCGCCCGCTCACCCATGACCGACACCGCAGCCCCGGTATCCACGCAAAACACAGTAGGTTGGCCATTCACTTCGACCTCAACCGTGAAAGGCGTCGTCATTTCCGAACCAACGGAAAACAGACTCAACCGTGGTTGCATCTCCCGCTCTGGCTCGCCGGCATTGTCAGGCCCCGGTTGCAGGCCGATCTCCAGGTCACTGGGGTCCTCTCGCACCTCGTCATCCAAGACCCCAACGGAGGCCCCCGCCATCCGACACACACGCTTCAAATGTCCCACCTTGTGACAATGCAAACACACGGTGTTCTTATACGGGCACATTTGTCGCAGGTGCGGACCCCCACACCCCCAGCAGCCGCGGAAAGTCCCTTCGCTCCAGGCGCGACCGTGCTGCGGTGCCCCTTCGCTCCCGGTGCGATCGTGCTGCGGTGCCCCTCGTCCCGCACCGCCAGGCGCGCGTGCGACCTGCGGCACTTGAGCCACCGCTCGGACTCCGGGCTGCGTGACTCGCGGCACTTGTGCGATTACCGCATTGACTTCGGGATTAGCTGCCATACTCCAGCTGGAGCTACTCATTGCGTCCTGGCCAGCAATGGCACGGACATCCGTGAGCGTCTGTTCGACAGACGAAGCAGTCACGACCGCCGAGTCGAATGTGATGTCGGTTAATCGCAGGATAGCCGCTACCATCTTTGCGTCTCGCAGACCAGAAATAAAACGATCTCTGAGCCTTGTTGGACGCTCCTCTGCCGTGAATTTGCAAGGCACAGCCGAATGCTTCACTCGTGCCACGAAGTCCGCAACGCGCTCCTCGCCACCCTTAGCGAGATGATCGAACTGGAACCGCGCGAGATGTAACGACTTCTCCGGCGCCAAGTGGGTCTTCATTTTCGTCACGATGTCCTGAAAGGATAGCATATCATCACTGGGTCTATTTGGAGCCACCAAATCACTCAGCAGGCGGTAGTGCTCTGTTGATAGCGAGGCGAGCAAGATCGCCTTGCGTTTCTCTTCATCCTCTACATCATTTGCCCGAAAGTAGCAACCCAACTGTTCAGAAAACAACTCGAACTCATCTCCCCCGAACACGGGTACACGTCCGTGTGCCGTGCCGCGACCTTCCGCCATGTTCCGTGAGACACTTGGTTCCGTAGCTTGGAACCGCCCTTACACACGCCGATCCGCCGATCCTCGTTCGCCAACTGTACTGTACTGAATTGGGAGATGCTTAGCAGGCAGACACGAAGCGGAGGAACAGTCGAGCCGGGCTGTGTTGCACGAGTGCGAGCCAGGGCGTACTGTGCCCGCGGCTCCCCTTTATTCCGTACGCGGTACACTCACGAGCCGGCCGACTCCAGCATTACTACGACGCCTCAGACGGCGTGCACACCTCATATCCCTCGTCGAACCCCACGGCCACTCCTCCACCATCACGCCCATCATGCATCATCATCATGCCCCTCCCCGTGGGCATGGCTACACCACACTCCTCCCTCCACACCACACACACAAGGCCAAGCGAACGAGCTGTGAAGAAAAATCGTAATCCGAAGAACACTACCTCGAACTACTTCATCATGACTACAGATAGTGTACAAATTGGAAACAAAAACGACGATAATAATTTGAAATTAACCAGTGCACCAACCGAATCCATTTACATATTTTGAAGGTGACATCTGGTAATTTCGGTAAATTAATGAGTTTTTATTGAAGATGTCAGCTTAACATGACAATATTATCAAGCAAAAGGAGAAACTCCACAGTTGCAGAAATGAAAAAGCAAAAAAGGGACCAATTCCAACAATTGAACAGAATTTGTTTTTTTTATATTTCACACCATTTATTGATTCGACAAATAATTTGTTTCTTTTTCACCGGATTACCTCAATATATCGATAAATAAGCCTCGGATGGGTGGGGCAATACATTTTTGTGTTCTCTCTATTGCGTCACACGCTTTCCGTTTTGTAACCATGGGAGACGATGAAATGTGGGCGGGACGAAGAGGCTCGTTCCCTTTGTAACCATGGGAGACGGTGAAATGTGGGCGGGACGAAGAGGCTCGTTCCCTTTGTAACCATGGGAGACGGTGAAATGTGGGCGGAACAGAGACGCTCATTGGCCCATTTGAGTGGAAGATGCGGAGTTGGGTCGCGGCGTTTTTGAACGTTCCGTGTCAAAGTGTTTGTTTTTCATTCAAATGAACATGGAGAGAAATAAATTATACAAGTTGACGTCTCGTGCTGCTCAGGGACTCAATGTGAGTTTGTGGGTTTTTTGTTTAAAAATAAAACGTTTCCTCACAAGGATCTTCAATGTGGGAAGAGGCCATGAGGCCCGTGAAAACCTGTGTTATGTTTTCGAGCTTGTACGTCGTTGTTTGTCCGTTTTTATATCCTTTTTAAATGTTGGGCGGCAAGCAAGGAAGGAAGGAGCTCGTACCATAAATTGTTCGAGTGTTTTGAATGATTCGGCCGTGGTTCGAACCCTTCCACACTCAGAGTGGACATTTTAAACCACCAACACAACCACCACCACCACCACCACCACCACCACCACAACCACCACCATCGAGTGTGGCTTTATAGTTATCATTATAACACGTTGTTGTAATTGTATGGTGTGGTGTACTGGATAGAAGATGCTTAGCAGGCAGACACGAGCGGGGGAACAGTCGAGCCGGGCTGTGTTGCACAAGCGCGAGCGCGGGCGTACTTTGCCCGCGGCTCCCCTTTATTACGTATTCAGCACACGCACAAGCCGGGCGACTACAGCATCACTACAACGCCTCAGGCGGCGCGCACACCTTATATCCCTTGCAGACCCGATGATCACGACGACCCCTCCTCCCATCATCATGCCCCGCCCTGCATGCCCGCAGGCTACACCACACTCCTCCCTCCTAAAACTATGATTATTAAATGATCACCATCATAATAAGCATAAACAGCACGAAGGACTACGGTATAATAGTAGACAAGGCACAAAAAATGAAAACAGCGAAGTATAACAGCACATCACATCATATAATGCGTGAAAGCGAGCTAATGGAGCTGCCACGGCCAGGTTCCGAAGACGGAGGTGCACACAGCACCTCCCAAACTCTGGTCGCGTTACCGATATGAAGCAGCAAGGCAAAAAGCACAGCAGCCCTACACAGCGGAAACGCCCCCAGGCGGCTCATGCTGACATGGCCCTCGGCGAGGCCGCGGCGATCTCCTGAGCAAACCTCCCCCGGCACCATCAAACGCCTCCGGCCCACTTCCCCCAGGCAGACCTGACGCAGATAAACATTCCGAGGCCGGAAGCCCGCTGTCTGGAAGCCGTGGCGCCAGCGCCAGCCTCGATTGACCTTGGATGGGGGCGCTGAACAGCGCCGCTGGCTGGACGCACCCAATGCTCCATAACAACCCACGCACCACAATCAGTTGAGATGCCAACGCCCGTCTAAACGGCCTTGAGCGAACACAGAGAGCTGCGCCCGCAACCAGAGGTGGGGGTAACGCCGACCAGCGCACCAGTCCTGGCTCCGAGTCGATCTCCGAGCCCCACACGGCAGTTAGATGGTAGCAATTCCATTTAAACCACACTTCAACCATAGGCTCGTTATAAATCACTACGAACATCATTTGAACCATTGCAAACTCATTCTTCCGTACAGCGCGTTCTTTTGACCAAATCCCCGCACATGACAAAGCAACTACCCGCGGCCCGGGGCAATGGAAGGCCAACCCAACCTTTTTATTCGCCACCACCGCTCCCAAAGCCACCACATCACATTGATCATAATACAAATCCCATCGATTGATCTCCACCAAACCCACTCTCACACGGGAACTGCTGGCATTTATTTCAACAACGTTAAACTGCATCACTAGAGCAAGGAAAAACAAATATGCAATGAACAGCAACCCACAACCCACATCACGAGTCCGTCTCTTGGTTGTCGACTCGATGTTGTGACTCGCGACTTCCTTTAACGCCACGGGCTCACCGCAACCTGTTGAAGCTGCCCGAACAACACCGGCGCGCATTGCCTCACGAACGCTGCCGAAGCGCGGGAACTCATCGCGAGAGCTGATACGGCTCTCGCCGCTCCCGAACCGTACATCACCGCCGCAGGCAGCAATGAACGGCCGCTCCCGTTGCATCAACGCGGCTCCCACCGCCAGAACCTCGCCCTCGGTACTCGACGAAGGCATCGAAGAGAGCACCGGCACACCTGGAGGTACGAACCGGAGATCCAGCCCGAGGTGTGCCAGCCAGTCCCGACCCAAAAGGGCGGGCCCCTCCCCTCGCACCACGAACACCGAGAGCCGGGCGCGTCAACCTCGGTAGCGCACTGAGACGTCGGCCCTCGCAAGCGGTGCAATCGCTTCACCGGTGTACGTGTACAGCGACAAGCCCGTCTTGACCAGGCGAACACCGCGAAGACCACGAGCCGCCTGCTCACCCATGACCGACACCGCAGCCCCGGTGTCCACGCAAAACACGGTCGGCTCGCCATTCACTTTGACCTCCACCGTGAACGGCGTCCTCCCGCACCTCGTCATCCAAGACCCCAACGGAGGCCCCCGCCATCCGACACACACGCTTCAAATGTCCCACCTTGTGACAATGCAAACACACGGTGTTCTTATACGGGCACATTCGTCGCAGGTGCGGACCCCCACACCCCCAGCACCCCTGGAAATCCACTTCGCTCCCGGTGCGACCGTGCTGCGGTGCGCGCCCTCGTCCCGCACTGCCAGACGCGCGTGCGACCTGCGGCACTTGAGTCATCGCGCGGACTCCGGGCTGCGCGACCTGCGGCACCTGCGCGGTCACCGCGTGGACCTCGGGATCAGCCGACATGCCCCAGCTGGAGCTACTCATTACGTCCTGGCCAGCGATGGTGCGGACATCCATGAGTGTCTGCTCGACAGACGAAGCAGTCCCGACCGCCGAGTCGAATGTGATGTCGGTCAACCGCAGGATGGCTGCTACCATCTTTGCGTCTCGCAGACCAGAAATAAAACGATCTCTGAGCCGTGCCGGACGCTCCTCTGTCGTGAACTTGCAAGGCACAGCCGAATGCTTCACCCGTGCTACGAAGTCTGCAACGCGCTCCTCGCCACCCTTAGCGAGGTGATCGAACTGGAACCGCGCGAGATGCAATGACTTCTCTGGCGCCAAGTGGGTCTTCATTTTCGCCACGATATCCTGAAACGATAGCCCGTCATCACTGGGCTTATTTGGAGCCACCAAATCACTCAGCAGCCGGTAGTGCTCCGTTGATAGCGAGGCGAGCAAGATCGCCTTGCGTTTCTCTTCATCATCTACATCATTCGCGCGGAAGTAGCAACCCAACTATTCAGAAAACAACTCGAATTCATCTCCCCCGAAAACGGGTACGCGCCCGTGTGCCGTGCCCCGACCTTCTGCCATGCTCGTGCTGGCGAGACCCTTGGCTCCGTAGCCTGGAACCGCACGGGTTATTTGCCGCCCTGCACACGCCGATCCGAAGATCCTCGTCAGCCAACTGTGGTGTACTGGATAGAAGATGCTTAGCAGGCAGACACGAGCGGGGGAACAGTCGAGCCGGGCTGTGTTGCACAAGCGCGAGTGCGGGCGTACTTTGCCCGCGGCTCCCCTTTATTACATATTCAGCACACGCACAAGCCGGGCGACTACAGCATCACTACAACGCCTCAGGCGGCGCGCACACCTTATATCCCTTGCAGACCCGATGACCACGACAACCCCTCCTCCCATCATCATGCCCCGCCCTGCATGCCCGCAGGCTACACCACATATGGTGTAAAGGAATTTACTCGCTGGAGTAAAATATCCTTTGGGAATAATTGTCAGGAATGAGAAAAGATTGAACATGACTGAACGTTCATGGCCTCGGTGCTTCGGTTTTCACAGATCAGTCCTCATGTGAACATCATCAAATTTACAAAATGAACACCGATGCACAACCCCCATTGTGTATTCCCTGTCGAACACCAAGCTTAATGGATACCGACCATCCTTTAGGAGATCGTTCAAATCTGATTAATCGTCACCAGTCGAAGTTCACAATGTCATGTCATCATCAGTTCCCTAATATTGGTTTCTTTAACCTCCGCCATCGAAGATGGACGGAGGTTACTGTTTTCACCCCTGTTTGTTTGTTTGTTTGTTTGTGAACAGTATTACGGAAAAACTCCTGGACGGATTTCAACGAAACTTGGTGGGGGGATTAGGTATGGTCCAAGGATCATGCCATTAGATTTTGGACTTGGTCCAAAGTCCAATATGGCCGCTATGGTGGCGATTTTGAAAAAAATATTTGAATTTTGTTTTTGCATTTCTACATGTTTTAAGTGATTTCCAACCAAAAAAAAAATTTGTTAGAGAAAAAAAAAACAAAATTTTGCAGTTTTTTAAAAAAAAAATCGATTTTATTTGAAAAATATTTGATTTTTTTTTTTGCATTTCTACATGTTTTAAGTGATTTCCAACCCCCCCAAAAAATTTAGAGAAAAAAAAAACTTAGAAATTTTGCACCTTTTTTTTTCAAAAATTTTTTGATAAATTTAATTTTTTGGCATTTCTACATGCGCGTCGATCTAGTTTAGTTTATTCAATCGTGGTTCAGTAGAGTCTGATCCGTTTTGACCTACAATGAATAGGATATCGGGTTCACTTAAGTGACCCAGCAGTATTGGCGGTGGAGGTTTTGCACTCTACCGAGTGCTCCCCCTCTCGTTTACTTGTGTGTTGTTGGGTGTACAAGGAATCCATGTGGAGTTCGTGCTGGTGGTTGTACCCTTGTACTTGCTGTGGCCAATGGTAGACTAATGTGAGATCGTTGTGTTGTCACGTAAACGAGGCACCACAATGGGGATTGATGATGACGCAACGTTCAAAATGGTGGTGACGGGGAGTCCCTGCTGGCTCTGAGCTAATGCTGCCAGTGAATGTTCTGATCCGATGGCACCCTTGTTCTCCCACAATGAAGTGGTTCACTGACCTGGGCAATACAATGGCAGAAATGACCTTCCACGAGAAAAATAATCGGATAATTTAAGATCCCAGCTGTGACAGTGTGTCTGTCCCTTCACTCATTGGTTCACATACTTGGTGTTGCTTTTCATGTTCATGGTTGTTTTCTGTCTCCTTACTGTGTGAATTGGCCATTTATGTAATGAAGATTTAATTTCATCTTCATCCCACTCACCGATTCTTGTGTTCCTCTTGCTGTGCAGAACGGTTCAAAGCATTTCCTTCCTTCCATTAACAACAATCCGATGATTGTGAAGGGACATGTAAAGCCCAAGGCACAGCATGCATCTTCCCCTGCTCACGTCTCTCAAAAGGTAATTTTCGTTCAATTTTTCTCCTTCACACACATCAAGGCTCGTGGAATAAGGAAATGACTTGGTGCCGCTGTTTCTTCATTTTCCTTTGCTTTTAATTTCCTTAACTCTTACTCCTGGCTCTAGGGGGGAGTTTGTGGCCATGGCAAAAGTACAAACTCATCCATGATTTTATTGTTGTACATACCAAGACCTTTCAAAAAAATTGGGTGACAAGCCCAAATCTCTATAGATTTTGCTACAGAGCGCGCTTTTCAAAATGGCCACCATAAGTATTACTTTTGACCATATCTTGATCTGTGGGACTCATAGAGACATGATATTGGTGCCTAATCCTATGTTTTCAGGGTCAAGGAACTCAATAAGACCAATAACAATTACGTTGGCTCCTTCGTTTGTGGCAGCCATCTTGAATTTCAAAATGGCCACCATTCCAAATTGCAGTTGTCCATATATCAGTCATCAAAACACATAGATGCTTGATGTTAGTGGTTATACTCATGCATTTCAGCCCAAGGAATCCAATGATAAGAGTATAATAATACAGTGGTTCATTTGGTTGAGTTATCATGTAACCTTAAATCTCTGGGAACTGGGTTTGTCCTGGAAAAGAACGCAGACTGTGTCATGCTCAGACACATGAGCACCAGTAGGGAAAGAATACTGATTCTGGCTCACTTTTCCCCATGTAAATGAATGGGGGATTTTCAGCGATGAAATTTTTCTTTTTTTTTTCCCCTAAAAAAGTAAATCCCCTTTTTAGCCCAAGGTATATTTATTTGTCTCCCCTTTTAACCTGGGGACACTTTTTTTCAAATAACCCATGCAATAAGATAAAGATTTGTTAAAGGTGATTCTAAAGAAATATCTGAAACGTCTAAGCCTCGGGACACTCTTTATCAAATAACCGATGCATATTGTTTAGCTCACTCATTGAACCTATAAACATTTGTTCATTCTCAAATTCCTTCAATAGTTTAAATTTCTTTGCACAATAATCCCCATCTAAAATATTGAAAAACAAAACATTTGAATCTTTATATTTTTTAAGATACCCCTTTTGTGCCACTACGAAATGATAAACTTCTCTTAATGATCTCATCTGACCACCTCCTGAGTTGCATATCATTTTGAGATTGTAGTAAATTATTTTTCCATTGTTCAATTGATAACCATCAAATTTTTCAGTCCATTCAAAGATATTTATTATTTTCTTTACATCCTCTAACTTATTGGTTTTTAAATTGATTCGCATATTTGTTTTATTTACCTTTGTTTTAGATATTTTTTCAATAAGACTTATTTGATATTTTTCACATTCATTATGTTTTCCATTTATATACCAAGACTGAGATTTTCTCCACTCTTTAGTTTGACTAATACTTGGTTCGACCATTTATATATTGTGAAAACGCAGCGGTAGCCCTTAAAAACCCCAACCCATCTTCCCATCGTTAAAACTTGTGTCCATATGGAACACAATCTATTCTATTCACTCTATCATACAATACCCATATGGAACACAATCTATTTTATACACTCTATCATACAATATCCATATGGAACACAATCTATTCCATTATCTAAAATAAATCTCTTATCATCAAAGGCTCCTAATGCCTTTTTATTTACTTCTTCACTATATATCTTATGTTTATAACTTCTTATTGAATTCATTTTCCTATATTCTTCTTTCTTATTCATCAAACAATTATAATAATTTCTAAAAGTTATTGATTTCTTTATTACATATTTCTTTATTCCCTTTAACCTTTTATCAATCTGATCACCATACTTATAAGCATATGCCTTTGCTCTCAATCCAATAAACTCACTCATTACTTTTCCACCCAACTCATCCTTAAACTTACCAATAACCTTTTCATTCTTTTTTGAAAATAACTCACTCTTCTTACTAAAATTACTTGTATCATATACTCCAATATTTTTCTTCATATCTTAATAAACATCATCAGTTTTTATATCTAGAATAAAACTATCAGTGTCCATATACAACAATGAAACATTTTCACCATACTCTTTCTTTAAATCATTATACAAATAATCATACATCAATATCTTTGATAAATCAAGAACTGCTGTTCCAATATAAATTGGTTTATCCATGACAATACTTTCCTTTTTCATATGAATAGCAGAAAAGTTCTCTGAAAAAACCTCCTCTCTCAAAACTTGGTTTATTTATCAATCTAGAAGCTTCTTTCCAAGATGTTGCAAATCTAATGTTTTGCCTGTTTCTAACATTCTCCATTGTCTTTCCAAAGACAGCATTATTCATCAATTTATAGAATTCCCCTTCAAATTTTACTTTTGTATTTGTTCTCATATCTGTATTGAATTTAATATACTTTTTCATCCAAGGACTTTGTTTAAATTTTAAAACTCTATGAATTTTAGCTACTCTCAACCCATCAGATAAATATTGTCTCAAGTTCCTTTGATGCAAAACACATCCCTCTTTATCATAGAATGTTGTTAATAACTTTTCTGTTGATTTACCTTTAATATTAAAACTTTTATGATAATCACTGAACCATTCTTTCTTTGGGGTTTCTTTCTCACATGCAAAAGGAAGATCTTTATGCTTATTATGAAAATCACTCGGGTACCTCAAATCAACTTCAAAATAATAACCTTCTTCTTCCTCATTCAATTCCTCTTGAGAAGAAAAAACAATATTCATCAAAGCCTTTTCATAATCCTTTTCTTCCACCCACTCTAATTTACCATAAGGCAGAGATTGAGACATTGCCCATCCAAACAAATTATTAGCATCAAAGTACATCAAATAATTACTATCTTTTTCACTCTCATAATTTGGAAGATATTTATTATTTGCTTTAGGATATCTTTTTGAACATACTTGTGATATTCCACCTCTCTTAGAATTCTCAATCATCAAAAGCATATCTACATCACTGACTAATCTATATCTTGTTTTGTCATTTTCAACATTGCACTCCAAGCTAAACCAGGAGCTGTAAAATAGTGGGCAGGATCTAATCCATAACAATTTTTATTATGACAGAGTGATCTAAAAGCTTCAAACACATCAGCTAACAATAAAACATCTGTTTTTAGATACAAATCATGATATTCTCCAAGGTTCTTTATCTTAAATATTTTCCAAATTTCTTGTGCGTGTTTATATTCCTTATCACTTATCTCTTATCCATAAAGGTTATTATGGAAACTTTCTTTTGGAGGAAGTTGTGTTTCTTTAAATCTCATAAATGAATCCATATAACCATAAGGATAAATTTCCTTACTTGTAAGAATTTTCTCTTTACTTTGAATTTCATTCCTTGTTTCAATTTCCTCTCGAGTTAGAATTCCCTCTTTAATCAGAATTTCATCTATAATCAGAATTTCCTCTTTAGTTAGAATTTCATTCTTTGTTCGAATTTTCTGTATAATTAGAATTTCATCTTCAGTAAGAATTTCTTCATTAATTAGAATTTCCTCTTTACTTTGAATTCTCTCTTTAATCTGAATTTCCTCTTTAGTTAGAATTTCCTCTTTTGGAAAGAATGAATTAAGATTTGGAAAAGAGCCCGTGGAGCTTAGATTTGATGCGAGGTTTGCGAGTGGTGTTCCCATAAACTTGTAAGAATCAAGAAACCGAAGATGAGTTATAGGTTTTGTGAATATCATTTTTGTAAATGAAATATACTTTTGACTTGTGTTTGTTATGGCAGAAATATTCCCTGGTGTTTTTGAAAGTTCATTTATAAATAGATGTGTATCATAGTTGGCGCTGTTGTGAAGAAAAACTGGAATAAAAGAAGGTAATTTATAATTAAGATTACAACAGGAATGAGCGGGACCTCTATATTTACCAGTAAGATGACAATGATCCCTAACTTTAGACTCCTCAATTTCCTCCTCACAAATATGACAGATATTGTTCTTTCTAAATTCTAATTTTTCTTCTTTGGTTAATTTCATCGGTTCATTTGTTTCTTTCATTAACTTAGTTAGTCTTATACAATCCTTTTCTAATCGTTTTACAAACTCTTGTGAAGCATTTTTTCCACTATAATGTTCAAGTTTATTCTACTTTTCTCCAACAGATGATTTGATATAATAACAGAAACCACAAGGAATATGTTTTTGATATTTATTTGTATATGATTCTTTTGGATTAGGAGAAGCAGTATTTATCTTTTTAAGGATACACTCAAAATCAGCGTATATCACAAATGGGTGCATGATAGATTTATTATAATCTTCCAAAGAAATCTTTTCATCAGGTTTAGGCATTGTAATTACAGCTGATTTAGGGTTACTACAATATTTTGAATGTTGTTCTAATCGTTCTTTTGTATAAAATGAATTAAGACATCACTTACAAGGATATATTTTGTTTGCTGTTCTGAATACCTGAGAAGAGATTAATCTTGTTAAATTATTGATGTATGTGTAATGTTAATTCTTTCCAACACTAAAATATAAAAGATCAATGTGTGTTTCTTCATTTTTATAGTTGTTTGAAATTTTTAATATTTGAACTTTGTTTGTATCCGTTAATCCATATACATTAATAGAAAGATTCTTCTTTTTCTCAAATTTAGGAATATCTGTTAGTGGCATTGGGAATTTAAAATCTTTAATGTCCAAGGTATTCTCATATTTCATATATTGTTTTACTCTTTCTGAATTACATTTTGGTGGATGTAAGTGAGCAAGAACAGACCAGAGAAAACATTTATTATCATTATTCTTAATATTAACAACTGCCTTCTTTCGTTTTATTTCTTTTGGTAATTCAATATAAGAAGAAGCTTTAAGAGGGTTTGATTTTAGAATGTGTACATCTAAAAAGATGATTTTTTTAATATTGAATCCACTTCCTACCACTGTATTATCAACATCCTCCTCTTGTCTTGATAGTTCTTCATAAACCCCACTATTCAAAAAATCTTGAAATGATGTTATAAAATGAAGATCTGTTCTCATATAAGGAGTTTGTTCTTCATCTTGTCTTTTCATATTCATTTTCACTCCCATATAAAACTTTAAAGTTTTCATTTCTTTTAATGTCTTTTTAATAAATTTTTCAACATCAGGTTTCACTATTTCAATTGATTCAACTATTGATGATGGACCGGGTTCTCCAAATTGAAAAATCCTTATTTTTATATGCCCTTTAAATGCCCCATCAGTGTTTTCAACATAATAATAGTCTCCCTTTACTTTAAACTCATTTTTCTTGTGTTTTTGTGATTGAAGATGTCTATTATAACTACTCTTCAAAACATCCTTTGAGCAGATATCACAATGTTTTCTTTCCAACTCAAGAGGAGATATTTTATGAAATAGATTAAATGTGTGTTTGTTGGTTCGGAGGTGTTTTCTATAATGTTTATAATCGTGATTACAAACATCACAGTACGTTGTATTCACCATATTTATATAATAAAACTTTGCTTAAACTAAAATTTTCTTGATGAAAATTTCGTTTATTTTACAGGTGAATCTGTGCTTAAACTAAAATTTTCTTGATGAAAATTTCGTTTATTTTTCAGGTGAATCTGTGCTTAAACTACAATTTTCTTGATGAAAATTTCATTTATTTTACAGGTGAATCTGTGCTTAAACTAAAATTTTATTGATGAAAATTTCGTTTATTTTTCAGGTGAATCTGTGCTTAAACTACAATTTTTTCTTGATGAAAATTTCGTTTATTTTACAGGTCAATCTGTGCTTAAACTAAAGTTTTCTTGATGAAAATTTCGTTTATTTTACAGGTGATTCTGTGCTTAAACTAAAATTTTCTTGATGAAAATTTCGTTTATTTTACAGGTGAATCTGTGCTTAAAACCATTTTATCCTCCAACTTTTTCACTGAATAAATACAATGTTTCAAGACACAAAAGACAAGTTTCAATCAATCTCTTCATTTGTTAAAGATACTGAGAAATATGTCAAGGATGTAAAATTGAACAAAGATAAATATAACAACTATTGGATAAAAACAATTATGGTGGATATGATGAGTTCTTCAATTTACTTCAGTGGAAGGGCTTTTAGTATACCTGGAAGAACATCAATTAAAGTAGCTCTAACAAAAGTTTCTCCTCTCCTTCTGGCAATATATTCAAAACTAGAAAAAGCAATGAAACAAGAAAAGGTATCAAAAAAGAAAAACCTTATGGATGAAGCTTTAAAAAGAAAAGATAAGACCATCTGTAATATGCAAGGAGAAATTTGTATTTTTTTCAACAACCCTAAAGATATAAATCCTGATGAAATAAAGGATGTTAATATATCAGGTGAAATGACATTTCATTCAATTGTAGTTAAGGATCATTTTAAAATTACCTTTAATATAAAAAATGTAGCAGTTGAATCTGTTAATGAAAAAATGTATATAGATATCGATGGTAATGTTTTTTCTACTAATTAAATATGAGTCAATATTCAACTGAAGATTTTGAAGATTATGAGAGTGATTATGATACCGAGAGTTTGCATTCAAACGATAGTTATGACACCGAGAGTTTGTGTTCAAACGATAGTTATGAAAGTATAGATGAGTCTGAAAGTATCGAAGATGATATCGAAGATGAATTTCAGTTTAAGTAAAGTTTTACTTTATAAATATGAATAGTTTACTCGATTTTGAGCCTCTTGAATTCCATGATTCTCCATATGACAAATTTGAGAATTGTCCTGCGTGTGAAAGACGGGGATTAAACACAGAGTCAAAAGCCTATAAACAATGTATATTCTGTGATTATCTTCTAATTAATTATAATCAAAAATATAAAAAGGAAAATAATTCTTTTAGATTTACACCAAAAATGAATTACTTTACAAGACTGAGTAGAGAAATGAATGTAAAGTACGAGGGTGATAACACACCTTTCCTTACAAGGGAAGAAACTGAACGTATTAGAGAAATGTTCAAAGGATTGTTGTTATATATTATTCATGGATGTGATTTTCAGGGAAATATCAACACAAGATATTGCATAAATAAAATAATGGATTATCTTGAAATTAAACCTGAACTTAGGATAAAATATAGAGTTTCGAAAAAAGCCAATAATAAATTAAATAACCTGTTTTCCAAATATATAAATGAATGATTTTTTACCCATTTGGGAAAATAAGATAAAATTTGACAACCAGAAAAATCTCCTAAATTCATTAAGATGCCTCATAGTTGGTTCAAGTGGATGTGGAAAAACCTGCTTACTTTTAAAGATGCTCCTCACTCCCAACTTTTTCGATTATGATAATTTAATAATTTTCACAAAGTCGAGTTTTCAACCAGAGTATCAACTACTCTCACAAGGTTTTAATGCTGGTCTTCAAAAAGAAGATATAATCGGTTTATTTAAACTTCAAAAAAACCTAAATGATTATAACATTGAAGATATAATACAACTATTTTGTGATACACAGAGATGTAAAAAGAAATCAAAACTGATAACTTGTATTCTTAGTGATAATACGGATGATATACCGTCTCCCCAAGATTTGGATAAATCCAAAAAGAACCTCGTTATCTTTGATGATTGTGTTAATGAGAGAAACCAAACGGTAATGGACAGCTACTACACAAGAGGGAGACGTTCTTCTTGTAATTGTATTTATCTTAGTCAATCGTACTTTCAACTTCCTCGTCGTTCCATCAGAAACAATGCTTATACTTTTATTTTATTCAAGTTAAATTCAATAGATATAAACAATTTTTGGAGAGACAATTGTTCTACATTCTGTAGTAAAAAGGAATTTGGGGATTACATGAAAAACACGACTGAAAAATATTAATATATTGTTGTGAAACAAGATGAGATATTAAATGATATTTTCAATAAATAAATGGATGCGAAAGAAAGAGCAAGAAGATTTAGGGAACATCAAGAGTTGGTTTCAAAAGTTGTAAAACAACAGGAAGACATAAAGAAGAAACGCAGACAAAAACTAACGGGTGAAGAAGCATTTGAAAGAAAACAAGAGAAATTTTTTAAACCACTTTTAAAAACTTCCCAAGAAAAAATTATAGATGTTTCCACAGTTCCCACAATAAAATATACTCCCAGAAAGCTGCAAATGTTAAAAGATTTCAGTAAAATGACGGAGGAAGAATTAGAGCATATTGGAGAATTAGAATATGATGATGAAGGATTATTTCAACAACTGGAAGAGATGAATCGACCCCCTGATTATATTGTGAATGCTCTTCAAAACAATGAATATTCAGCGGATTCAAAAACCAAAGCAGGACTCATTCCAACAGAACAACCAGCAATATTTCATCTTGTTCAAGAAAAGGTATTGATATTTAATGATGAATTAAGGTTCTTGAGTTCTGCTCAACTTCCTGTCAAACTAACTCCAAGATTAATGTTTCTTCTCACAAAAGATGGAAGACAAGGTTCAACTGTGAGGGATGAGTCAAAGTATATTGATAAACCATTGGATATGAAAAATAATGATGATAGAGTATATATTGATCTGCTGAACACTCTAAATTATAAGGTTATTCTATCTGGTAAAAGTAGGAAGAATGAGAAGGAGAAACACATTATTCAGGCTTTAAGTATCCTTGGTTCAGGTGTTAGTTTTCTTCCAAATGACCCATCACAATTAGTTAATAGACTGTTATTGTTGTTAGGCAGTAAGAAGGCTGGAAATAACAATTGTTTTAATGAAGCATCAGCCATTTTAGACCAGTTGATGAACATGAAAATAATTAATAAATATCAATATAAAGACATTTTATCTCATATTTAATAAGATGAGAAGCACAATCCTTAGTTTCAATTTCACAACAAGCGACCACACATCTTCATTCCCATACCCACTACAACTTGACACAACAAAAGAATATGAGGCATCTTTATTGTCCATGGAAACTTATAATACCTTATTTAATATAACCGAGAAAAATGACAAGTTTAGTTGTAATCCGGGAAGTGGATACAAAACGATAACAGTCTCACCCGGAGCATATGAGATTTCTCAAATATCTTCCGAAATTTCTCGTCTTATGAAAGAACAGGGTGATGAACCAAAAAATATTGTTATAGACATTCAAAAACATTCTTCAAAATCAACGATTAAAGTGAAAAATAACTACAAGGTTGATTTCACAATTGATAATTCATTTAGAGAGTTATTGGGTTTCTCCTCAAAAAATATTGAAACTAATGGGACGTTTTACAGTGATAATGTCATTCAAATATCCTCAGGAATAAATTCGGTGTTAATTCACTGTGATTTGATTGATGGTGCTTATAATGATGGAAAAAAAACAAATACAATATTTTCATTCAGCGCATACTCAACCCCAATTGGTTATAAATTCAATATGGAACCTAAAAATTTGGTTTATCTCCCTGTGTCAGGAAAAACCATACACAGAGTAAATTTTAGGATAACCGACCAAGATAATCGTATGATTTCTTTTAATGGAGAAGTTATATCCATCAGAATTCACCTACGTGAAGTTTTCCAATAAATAAATACGATGGTTATTGTGAGGAAACACGAGTTGGGAAAATATAAAATAATTACAGGGGATGGGATGTTCCTTTCCCCATACTACAAGGGTGAAGTTATGTATCTTGGTAGAGGATACTATAAACCTAAGAGACAAAGGGGTGTTGGACATCAATTTAGAGGAGATGGGATAATTGATACTCTCATGGGTATTGGTTCAACTATTCTTAAACATAAAGATCGAATTGGTTCAACTGCTTCTGCTGTGGGAAATGTAGCAGGTGCTGTAAAGAGCATAAAAGATGCCCAGAAGGAATCTCATGAATTACAAGCAATAAAAGAAATTATGAAAGGCAAAACTCAGTTGTCCCCCCAAGAATGACAGGAAATAATTCGAATACTTGGATCAGGGTTTCAAAAGTTTTAACATCTTTTTTTCCTAAATAAATACAAGCATGGAAGCAATTAATAGTATCTATGATTTGGATGATACTATTATTATCTCAAACTCCACTAAAAAAGAAGATTACTTCAAGGTAAATGCAATAACTGGAACAGACTGGAATACGAATGGTACAAAAAGTTTTGAAATAAATAATCAACAAACCTATTTGAATCTCTCCGAAAGTTTCTTGTTGTGTAAATTTAAATTCACTAAAGCTGGGAATAACACAAACGCTACACTTGTAAATGATTTCTTCTGGAAAATGTTTGATAGTGTGCGTTTGTATATTGGAACACAAGAAGTTGAACCGGTTGATTATGTCTCTGCTGTATCCGAAATGATGAAATTTACACTCTATACATTCAGTGATAGAATGGGAAAGGGGTCTGTCGAAGGTTTTATTCCTGATATGTCAACGGGAACAAACACAGACCCTGGATATACTCAAAGGAAAGGAGCTTATAATGATGATACAAAAGCAGAAAATAGTTTTACTGTGGCAGTTCCTCTTAAAGGTATATTTGGATTTTGTGATCATGATAAAGTTCTGTATGGTCTTAAAATTAGATTTCAACTACAAAGGAATGATAATGAAAATAGATTGCTTTTTGGTGTTGGTAATGCTTTTGGTGATCTGAATAAATTTGTAATTGAGGAAATGAGTTGGTATATCAGTGAATATACTCCTAATCTTAAAACAGAAGAGATGTTGAATAGAAGACTTAACTCAAAGAAACCACTCAGTGTATCATACCTCAAAAGAAGATGTCAACACGTTAAACTCAACCAAACTACTTACACGTGGAATTTGGGTGTTCTGGAAGGAAAGCCACGATATCTGTGGATCATTTTTAAAAAGCCAGATGGTGATACTGCGACTGATAAGAATAATGCATTGAGTGATAATGCTCAGGTGAAACAACTTCGCGTTTCTCTAGATGGAACATTTTATCCACGAGATAGATTGGAAATTAATTGGGAAAAAAATGATTTTGCTGAAGCATACAAGTCTTACCAAAAGGTGTGTGAAAGTAATGGAAATAAAGAACCTATTTTGGATATGACAGCATTTAAAAGTTTGTATACAATCTATGCGTTTGACCTGAGCGCTCAAAAGGAAACTATAAAGTCTAATCGAGTGGATACTTCCCTATACATTGAAAGAGGAGAGAGTGAAGAAGTTTATACATATTGTTTGCTTTTGGAAGAAACAGAATTACAGATTAATACAGATAATGGTGTGATGATTAGTCTCACATAATTTTTTGTTAAATAAATGAGTGGCAAAGTACCAACTGGGGTATATGTTAATCAAATCATTCTTCATAAACTATCATCTTGTGTTCAAAATCAAAAGCCTTGTACGATTAACGTTAATACAATTCAGAGAAAAGGAGCAGTAAGAATTGATGTTTTGCTCACAAGAGAACAGGTTAAAATCTTGAATGACACTGGCTCACTTAAAATTAAAATGACAAAACCAATGTTGAAAAAATATTCAATAAGAGAGATGAGTGGAGGATTTCTCCCATTTCTAATTCCTTTATTTGCTGGTTTAAGTGCGGTTGGAGCATTGACGGGTGGTATTTCAACAGCAGTGAAAACTGCCAACGAAAGGAAGGCTCAACTCCAGGCTCAAAAAGAATTGGAAAGACATAACAAAGAGTTGGGGAAACAAATTAGTGGAAGTGGTGTAATTGTAGATTTTGCTGAAAAACTTGAAGGTCTGCCTGATAAAGCGAGATTGTTAGTTGGAGATATGCTTTCTTCTATTGCACAAGCAGGTGTAAAATTAACGAAAAGAGGTAATGGATTATATCTTTCTAATAAATAAATGAGCATTGATGAGTGGTTTAAAGAATTTGGAAAGAATACAACATCAAATTTACAACTTGTCAAATATTGTAAGAAATTAAAAATTCATAATGTGGTTATTTGTATGAGAGATGAATTAACAAATGTGCCGAAACATACAAAGAATATTATTCTGAACTTAGAAGATAATAATGGGAACGGTTCTCATTGGGTTTGTATTTTTAATAGTCAAGACAAATATTATTTTGATGGTTTTGGTCTTCCACCACCTGTTGAAGTCATAAAATTCTTACAGAATGGTGTTTATCAAACATTTCAAGTCCAAGAATTAAATTCCAAGTGTTGTGGTCAATTATGTCTGTATGTGTTATTTCAACTCAACAAAAATAAAAATTTTTATGATATTATTTTTAATCTCATATAAATGACTTATGTTGGTAAAGATGGTTCTATCTTTGGTGTATCCCAAGAACTGGATATTGATTTATCAAATTATTACACAAAGGCACAGGTTGAACGGCATAAATATAATATAACCAAAAATATTAACATGAAAAATGCTTATAAATTAAAAAATTATCCAAGCCCGACTGACGCGAATGACTTGGTGAGATTAAGCGATTTATCACAATATATATCCTTAAATAAAACGGCCGTGTATTCCAAAGATACAGAAGTGTTGATATTATCTCCAGGTCATACAGAATTCACAGTTCGAATTAAAATAAATTTTTATAAAGAAGGGCGTATCGTTTGTATGAGAATAGAACAATGGGGGTATGATATGAATGATTTAGGGTATAATTGGTCATTTAAAATTAACCTCGAAGACCTGGAACAATTAAATCAGTCTCGTAAGGAAGAATATTATCCACTTGGTATCGAGAATGAGTTTTGTGGGGCCACGATTAGTAAACAACAAATAAAATAATTTAATAAGGGTAAATATAATAATGGTTTTGCCCTTGTTTATATCATGAAAACAGAAAAAACAGGATTATATATAATAAGTAAGGAAATACAAAATGATTTAACTATGGGAAGATGGGGAGGTGTTTCGTGCCATAATATTATTCTTACATATATTTCTAATACATAAATGACAGCAAGAAGGCTTCAAGAAAATTATCATTTCTGTGTCCAAGCATACCTTCAAGAAAAGGGTATTCGGTATTTTAATAAATATGTTCTACAACATAAGAATGAGGTATTTTCAATAAAAGATTGGCATTATGCTGATGTTGATAAACCAACAACTTTAGATTTAATTAGAATGTTAAATAATGAAAAAATTATAAAGTTAAGAAAAGGTAAGGCTCTTTTAGAAATTCAAAAGAAATTTTATTGGTTTCCTGTTGTAAAAAAAATTATTTTGGATTCAGGAATAACAAGAAATCCCGATGAATATATGTATGATATTCTATGGGGTGTAAGCGATTCAAGGATAATAAGGGATGAGGAAGGAGTTGAAGAAGAGAGGGAAGAGGAGGAAAAGGAGAAGAGAGAGAAGGAGGAGAGGGAGAATAGAGAGAAGAGAGAGAGGGAGGAAAGAGATAAGAGAGAGAAGAGAGAGAGGGAGGAAAGAGAGAAGAGAGAGAGGGAGGAGAGGGAGGAAAGAGAGAGAATGAATAAATATCAAAATATGGAAACCAGTGAGATTAAAAAAAGATTAGGGGTATTAAAGAAAATAACTCAACCCACCGAGGAGGAAAACAAAGAATTGACAAGTCTATTTGCAATACTTTCGACAAGACTATTGACATCGACAAGATATGGATTTTAATTCAAGTTTTTCATTTTTTTTTTTTCTTCAATAAATGGAGGAGAGAGTGAAGGCATTTCTAAGGATTCTTTATGTTTTAAAAATTAAGATTCAAATGTGCATGTTGGAAACTAAAAAGGTTTTTGCACTCTGCAGGAATTTTTCTCATAAATAAATGAGTTATTGTCTCAAATGTAAAAAGAAATCTAATACTAAAAATATTTCATATATTAAAAGTAAAAATAACAGGGTTATACAAAAAGGTATATGTTCGGTGTGTGGTTCAAAAAAAAATCTATTTATCTCCAAACACAAACTCGGAGGAGATATACAAAAGTTTTTATCAGGAAGTAAATTTACAACTACTGGAATACCAGGGGAATTACATCTACCAGGGTATTCTTTCTGTGGTCCAGGCACAAATTTGGATAAAAGATTAGATGAGGCAGACAATCCTAAATCCTGGAGTGAGCCCATCAATAGAGTTGATGAAGTGTGCATGAGACACGATATTGATTATGGGAATACCACAACGTTGGAAGAAAAGCATGAAGCTGATAGAGAAATGTTGTATAAGTTGTCTCTGATACAAAATCCAACCTTGAGAGAAAAAGTTGATCGGTTCATTGTGAAGAAGATGATCAGTGCTAAATTGAAACTTGGACTTGGAAATTCAAAAAACTTATAGGCTCTAATGATATCATTAAGACTGAAGAGCAATTAGCTGATGAATTACATAAACCAATATTCACAAAGTTTCAGAGAAGGAAAGTTTATTCCAAGGAAGTAGATTATATCTGGTCTGCTGATTTGATTGAACTCAATCATGATAAGGGGTACAAGTATGCTTTAACTGTTATTGATTTGAGAAGTAGATACGCATGGGTTGTACCATTAAAAAACAAAACAGGTAATACTCTTATGTTAGCCTTTCAACAGATATTTAATAAAAGTAAGAGAAAACCAAAAAAATTGTGGACTGATGAGGGTAGAGAGTTTTATAACAAGACATTTGTGAATTTTCTAAAAAATAACAGTATTACATTATACAGTACCTTTAATGAAGGGAAGGCAGTTGTTGTTGAACGTTTTAATTGTACCTTAAAAGAGAGATTATATAAAAAATTCACACAACTCGGTTCACAACAATGGTCATCTTTTATTCAGGATATTGTGGATAAGTATAATGACACGGTTCACACGTCAACAAATATGAAACCATCAGAAACATTTTCAAAATTAAAATATGAAAAAGAGATTAATGTCAGAAAACCTAAGTTCAAAGTTGGTGATATCGTAAGAATATATAGGTGGAAATCTCATTTTGAAAAGGGTTTTACTAAACGATGGACGAAAGAACTTTTTTTAAATTGTTGATGTAAGAGATACGGTTCCTTTGACTTATAAGATATATGATTTGGAAGGGGAAGAGATTTTAGGTTCATTTTATTCACAGGAATTACAAAAGACAAAGAAAAATTGAAATTTTTTGACTCCGCCCCTTTTTGACTCCGCCCACACAAAACCCACCCACATAAACCCCACCCCACACAAGCTCCACACAAACCCCATCCCACACAAACCCCACACAAACCCCACCACACACAAACCCCCCACAAGCTCCACACAAACTCCACACACACAAACTCCACACAAGCTCCACCCATATTCATCATATTCACATAATTAGTGATTAGTTAATTAGTTCCCCACACACAACATGTTTATTTAATTAAAAAATTATCCACCCATCCACACAAGCTCCACTCATCCACCCATCCACCCATCCATTTATCCACACAAACCTCATCCACATAAGCCTCATCCACATTCACCCCTCCCACATAAACCCTGCCCACACAAGCCCCACCCACATAAACCCTGCCCACATAAACCCTGCTCCCACACATGCCCTCTCCTTCATGTCTTGATTCTCTTTTTGAAATTCAAAATCAAGTAATTGTAAACAAAACAAATATAATTAATCAAAATTGAAAATATTAAATATTCATTTGCGAGAATGTATAATCTTTCCCAGCAATCTTCTTCAGATGTCTTGTGATGTCGAAACTCAGACACCATATTCTGTTTTGATACAAAAAGTGGATAATAATTAGGTTTTATAAAGATAATTACATGGTAATATGAGTAAGCCTGGTGTTGGTTCTAAGTTCAAGCCTCGTTGACCACTGAATTAACACACCAGGAGGCCGACTCAGCCTGTCATCTTTCCAAGGCCAATAAAATGAATTCCAGTGTACTGGCAAAACCGCGTCCAAACTAATGATGCAACCAACATAAGGCGACATTCCAAAGAGAGAGTGATATTAATAAAAGAATAAATAAACAAATAACTAAATAATAATTCAGAAACATTTACCTCCAGAAAATCATGTGTTGTACCAGATTGCTTCAACAGCTTATGTTGTGTGATCGAGCTGAAAAAAAATAAAATAATGAGTCAAGGGTATAGATGGAGAGACAGACAGAGAGAGGTCGGTAGAAAGACAGACAGAGAGAGATACAAAGAGACAGACAGGGAGAGATAGAGAGAGACACACACACACACGCACACACACACACACACACACACACACACACACACACACACACACACACGCACACACACACACACACACACACACGCACGCACGCACGCACGCACGCACGCACACACACACATGTCTCACCATTGGTTTAATTCATTCGAGATCAGAGGCCGTGATAAGACTTTGTACCAGTCATTATAAATGTTTTTCAATTCTCTTCTAAAATCATTGACCTCTTCAATAAGAGCATTCATTTGATGCACTTCATCGTGATATGTAAACTCCACTTCTTCCAAGGACCTGCCAGGAAAAAAATATATATTTTCGCTTTATCACGATTTAATTTATAATCAATTGCTTCATCGTTCAAAGAGGAAACCATACACAAACTTACCAACTTTGTAGTGAGCTGTTATCTTCATCGGAAGAGAGTGAGTCCATGTCTCAGTTTTTTTTACCATTGGTACAAGATGGCAAAAAGATCAGAGGCCGTGATAAGACGTCGTGTCAGTCATTAAAAATGTTTTTCAATTCTCTTCTAAGATGATTGACCTCTTCAATAAGAGCATTAATTTCATGCACCTCGTCGTGATATGTAAACTGCTCTTCTTCCAAGGACCTGCTAAGAAAAAAAAAAAAATCAGAATTATCACGATTTAATTTATAATCAATTGCTTCATCGTTCAAAGAGGAACCTATACACAGGCTTACCAACTTTGTGTTGAGCTGTTTTGTTCGCGGAAGAAAGATCGCTCATGTCTCAGTTGTAAAAATGAAAATCCCGTTTGGCAGAAACTTTGTCTGGCGAATCACTTATAAGGCAACTATGAGGAGATTGCTTAATCATTGGGTGTGGCCACAGGAAATGACGCTTCGGGCGAGACAGCTTGGAAAATAACTGGGCGATATATTCTCAAATTGTATGAATCATTTTTAAAACATACTTAAAATGCCCTAAAATGATTTTGATTAAACATGTTTAAAAGCCTGTTCGTGTTCTGAGATAAAATAGAAACACGAGGCCTTGGCTCAGAGAATAGTTCCTATTTTTTCACAGCATGACTGTCCAAAAACACTTCCTCATTCACACAGTACGACCGTGTCAAAAAAAAACACTTCCTCATTTTCATGACACGAACTGAAAACATTTGAAACAAAACTTTTTTTTATGGCGTGGTTTATGTACAAAAATGATTTGCAACTCGGGCGGTGGCCAGATGAGATCATTAAGAGAAGTTTATCATTTCGTAATGGCACAAAAGGGGTATCTTAAAAAATATAAAGATTCAAATGTTTTGTTTTTCAATATTTTAGATGGGGATTATTGTGCAAAGAAAATTAAACTATTGAAGGAATTTGAGAATGAACAAATGTTTACAGGTTCAATGAGTGAGCTAAACAATATGCATCGGTTATTTGATAAAGAGTGTCCCGAGGCTTAGACGTTTCAGATATTTCTTTAGAATCACCTTCAACAAATCTTTATCTTATTGCATGGGTTATTTGAAAAATAGTGTCCCCAGGTTAAAAGGGGAGACAAATAAATATACCTTGGGCTAAAAAGGGGATTTATTTTTTAGGGGAAAAAAAAGAAAAATTTCATCACTGAAAATCCCCCATTCATTTACATGGGGAAAAGTGAGCCAGAATCAGTATTCTTTGCCATTTGTTTTCGTGATCCCATTTGTTAACGGCTGCTGATGTGAATTCTCCAGGATCAAAATGAGCTGGTAGTGCAACATCCTGCCTATTCTGCTGTGCAGTGTAGGTTGCAATGTCATATTGATATCGTCGCAGTTCTCCATAGCTTAGCGCAAGCCCTTGACGATTCAAGATATTGGTGATGATTTTCCCTCCATGCCCGAGACTGTGAGCTGATTCAGCATTCATTACATGCATTGGCGTTCTCCTTTTGCCACAATGATGTACATAATACATCGTCTGAAACAGAGCTTGGATCTTACTGCAACGTTGAGAAGAGAGGCAACAATCAGCAGTCTGTTTGGAATCATTCTTATTCCGACCCTCACTATTCTCTGTTTCACATGCATCGTCATCTAACTCTTCATCATCTACATCTTCTGCTGTAGGATCTATTTCCGTCATTACAGCTTCAGCTGGGGTATGTCTCGGGGTTGAAATTGTATAAATATCCGAAAAACCTAAGTATCAGTTCTGGCATTCTCATACTGGAGCATGCATGTTTTAGATCTTGAGCATCACAGAATCTATCATCAAGGTTAAAATCATGACTATCAAGACTTTGCCGCAGCACACTGGTGCAAACCTGTACAGGATCAATGGAGCGAATACGCTCTGCAAAAACATCTGCTCTATTTCATGGCACACTATAAACCATCAAAGACTTTCGCAACTGGTCAGGATATGTAAAATCAATGCTACTACCAAAGTGTCTAAAAAATATATCTTCACATCTCTATTGTGAAATTGATGCTCGTCCTCCACAAGTCTATTCAATTGGTCTCTGATTATACTTAGTTCATAGCCATTGCCACTTTTCAGTCCCTCTTCTAACTAAGAAATGATATCACTCCATGCACGCTGCTTGGGGTTCAGCTCTGGTGTATCGCCAGTTGAACGTTGAGCATTCTCAAACTTTTGGATGTATGATGTCATGCACTGTTTGTGATAATACAAGTCAGCTCCAAAAACTGCATGCTCATCCTGGAGGCCACACATTCAACTGAAAATGTCATCCTGGAAGAAGTTTGCTGCTTGTAAAAGTGAAGTAGCGCGGTTCGACTCAGATATACGATATTTTGTTTGTGTGACTTCTTGTTACAAATGATACAGTTCATCGAGTAGTTCACACTATATGCATCTGTAGGATTTGGAGGTGAACGTACAACGGAGTGAGCACGAGTCGCAACCCCATGTAGACTGCCAGATTCTTCTGAGGATAGAAATGCTTTCTGTGATTTCCTTCCTTCCTGGATGCGTCTGAGTAGATTCGCATTGGTGTACTTCTTGTAGCACTGGTTGGAAACATGATAATAGAAGAAGTCACTCTCGGCTGGCATCAACTTTATGCGTTTTGTTACAGTCGTTTCGTATGTCACTAGCTTCCCGTATTCATTTACACCCGTTGGGTGTGCTGATCAGTTTTCCCTGTGTTGGCTCTTGACAAATTACACACTTTGTCCAGTCAAAATCACCAACTCCTGTCCCCGAAAGCTGTACAAATTACATTGCTGATTGTGGATAAGTCTGGAGACGGCGATGGTTCACGAGCAATGTACACTGTACACGGTTCGCCTTTTTTATTTTTTGACCTTCGAGGGGACGCCACGGGCAAACTAGTGGGAATTGAGAAAAACGTAAATGATGAAAGTTGTAGTACTCGAAGAGCACTACTTGCATACCAACTTTCATTCGAAACAGTTGAAAACCCTAGGAGCTCGATGCCCAATTTATTGATTTTTTTTTGACATTTTCTAAGTTCGTGACCTTGTGACCTGGACCTTGGGACGAAAATGAAAAATCGAGCTCCGTGGGGTTATGCAGGTGCCATTGGGCTAACGAAATACCGAAGCCACTGCCAGATTCGACAAACCCCCATCAGAGAAGATGTAACTTGAAATCGGCTACCCCCTAAGAACACATGTTTTTTTGGTGTGGCTCCGCCCATAATGGGCGCAGCGCGCCCATTCTCAGGAAAACACAACTAGATCATGATATAAACCTCCCACCCAAATTTTTTCAGGATCGGATCAAACCCCACAGAGCTATGCTCGGGACAGACAGACAGACAGACAGACAGACAGACAGACAGACACACACCCATAACGAATATAGTGGTCACTTACTGACTCGTGAACCAATTAGGTCTTGTATTAGTGATTGTCTTCAGAATTTATCTGAAATAAAAAAGAAGTGGATTACAGTGAGTTGATTTGTTAAATGAAGATCTTTAAACGTAATGATTAAAGAAAGCAGCAAATCTTCAATTTTGTGATGGACACCATATATTCCTGGCTCTAGGGGGAGTTCGTGGCCATCGCAAAAGTACAAAGTCACCCATGATTTTGGTGATAATAGTTATGGGCGTCATGTTGGAATTATAGGTTACCTGAATATACTCAAGAAGATTTTTGCTGGTCTCAATGAACCATTGTATTATTATACTCTTATAATTTGATTCCTTGGGCTTAAATACATGAGTATAGCCACCAACATCAAGCGTCTATGTGTGTTGATGACTGATATATGGAAAACTGCGATTTTGAATGGAGGCCATTTTGAAATTCAAGATGGCTGCCGCAAACGAAGGACCCAATGTAATTGTTATTGGTCTTATTGAGTTCCTTGACTCTGAAAACATTGGTTTAGGCACCAATATCATGTCTCTATGAGTCTCACAGACCAAGATATGCTCAAAAGTAATACTTATGGCGGCCATTTTGAAAAGCGCCCTCTGTAGCAAAATCTATACAGATTTGGGCTTGTCATCCAATTTTTTTTGAAAGGTCTTGGTATGTACAACAATAAAATCATGGGTGAGTTTGTACTTTTGCGATGGCCACAAACTCCACCCTCGAGCCGACACTATCTGCCAATGAAGGTTGGCAGAGGTTACGTTTTCACCCGTTTGTCTGTGAACAGGATGTCTCAAAAAGTCATTCCCTTGATCTGTATAACTGTCTGTACCTCCAAACCCTGGGGGATCTCGAAGGGGCTGTTGTGCTCTTTTCTGATTGGCTGTACTTGGGCTTTGTCTACATTGTTTAGCATGTTCTCACTCCTTTCTCAGGAGCAGAAAGCAATTATTTTGATTTCGAACAGTGGGAATAGTTACTCTTTCACAGATGAAAAGCTTTTTCTCTTTTATCCTGCTTGTTCAATCATTTCCCACACTCGTCCCTGTTTCATGTGTCGGGCTTGCATTGGTGTGGTTTATTTTTTGAGAATTCTATTGTATTTTCTCCAGTATGTGCACGTATGTATTGTATTAAAGATTCTCTTTTGTGTGCTGAAATTGAGTTCTTTTCCACCACACTTGTAATCACAATATTTTCCTCACATTCTACTTCATTGCTGTCATCCATTTTGTCAATTTAATATCCAATCTTTCGTACAATGTGAAATGAATAGCTCATTGCAAAGAGTACTTGATGAACTCCTTGATGTTGATGTTCATCTTATGTTTTCCCACTCCTGCGAAATTGATTTTTGTGTTTTTCTGGTGGAGTTCAATCTCTGAACCATTGACCGAGTGTTAAATCCCCTGTGTGCCGTGCAGAAACGACCAATGCAATTTTTACCACCATTGGTCAATGAGCTGATAGGTGTGAAGCTGGCAGTGAAGCCAACATGGGAGGCAACGTTTTGTCGTGCTGGTTTGTCACAAACGGTAAACTCCTTTTTATTTATTTATTTGTTTATTTATTTATTTATTTATTCTGTCCCTCTTTCTTTCTCTATCACTCTCCATCTCTTTCAACTCCCTGTATCTATTGATGTATCTCATATATATATATATATATATATATATATATATATATATATATATATATATATATATATATATATATATAGATATACTGTATATATATATATATATATATATATATATATATATATATATATATATATATATATATATATACTGTATATATATATAGATATACTGTATATATATATATATATATATATATATATATATATATATATATATATATATATATATATATATATATATATATACATATATATATATATATATATATACATATATATATATATATACATATATACATATATATATATATATATATATATATATATATATATATATATATATATATATATATATAGTATATATATATATATATATATATATATATATATATATATATATATATATATATATATATATATATATATATATGCTGGCCATTCATATCTACTGCCCAACTGTGTCTGCGGACATCCTCCTGCAGTTGGCTTGGGTTAATTTTTATGAGGAGGTTGGTGGCAGGATTTGCATTCCGGCCACCGTAAAACCCTTCATTCCGCAAAAAGTACCAAAAGCAAAAATAAATCTGAAAAACAATTCCATTGGAGTACCTCCTGTGTAGCTGCCCTCCGCAGGACAGCTCAATGGATGACGGGATTGGGGCAAAGTTTTCAGGACCACCACTCTTTGATAAAAGGAGGAAAACCATGGGGTAACCTTCCCTGGTCAGATTGCGGAAGTGTATGTCGGGGTAGTGCTGAGGTGTCGTTCACCAGACAGTGGTCTCCTTGGGTTAACCTGAGGCGGTCCCTTCGGGTGGATACCTGGAATGTGCTATCCCTCAGAGAGGATGATCACCTGCCTCTGTTATCATCTGAGCTCAAGTGTTTGGACATCGGTATTGCAGCACTCTCTGAGGTTCGGGGAACGGATTGCGTCGAGATCATGGTGTGTGGTTCCACCTACTCTTGGTCTGGTCGCTCTGGTGGTAACCATGTCCTCGGAGTTGCTGTAGCTGTGTCCAATAAACTGACTCCAGTGATAATTGAGGTAACACTGTTGAACAAGCGTATTATGAGACGAAGGATTCATCACTCCTTGGGTGTGATTTCCCTGGTCTCTGTATAAGCTCCGACTGAGGCGACTGATCTCACCGTGAAGGACACATTCCATGCCGCGCTCGAGTCTGTGGTTGATCAGTGCCCCAGGCGAGATGCTCCTATACTCTTGGGGGATTTCAATGCATCGACTGGAACTGATATGGATGGTTATGAGACATGTGTTCGTCCCTATGGGTCTGGAACTGTGAATCAGAATAGCACTAAGTTCCATGACTTTGCAAGAAGTCATGGACTTAGGGTGGCTGGTTCATGGTTTCAGTGCCCACAGGTTCATCGCTGGACTTCTAGCGCTGGTGGTGTAGCAAAGGAGATTGACCATGTGCTCGTTGATGGTTGCTGGAGGATGATCCAGAACTGCAGGGTCAACCGGAGTGCTCAGTTCCTCAACACTGACCACAGGCATTTGGTGGCAAATCTGAAGTTGCAACTTTAATGTTGGAGAATGGTACAATCCCAGCCAAGGCCTGATGTTGAGAGCTAAAGGATGAGGGGAGCTGCTGAGGAGTTTGCGAACAGGTTAAGTGTGGATTTGGGGGGTTTGGGTGTTTTCTGGGATCCTGAAAAGTTGTGGAGTGCTTTAAGACCACCGTCCTTGATGTAGCCGATGGATGTTTTGGAACTCACCATTGGGCGAAGAAGAATTTTCTCTCTCAAGGGACACTGGATACCATTGACCAGAGTCACAAGGTCAGACTTAATGGCAGAGCTGAGCTTTTTAGGGGGTTGAGGCATAAAACTGTATGTGTGCTGAGGGTGGACAAGGAGGCTGATGTGCGAGGAATCGGTGAGGGGGTGGAGCATCACCTGTGGTCAGGTGATTCTCGTCCTGCTGTTAGGGTTTGCGCATTGCGTTCCTCCAAGCCCGTCCCTCAGTGTACTGTAGTTGGAGTGGAGGGTGGTGGGCTGTTGACAGTGGAGTCCGACGTGAAGGCCCGTTTGGCCGGTTACTTTGAGTGGCTGTAATAGGCTGAGCCACCAGCTGTTGATGTGGATGTCAGGGGTGTTGCTATCCCTACTGCTGACCCTACAATCAACTGGGATCCACCTTCGTTTGTGGAAACAGGTTGCAGTGAACCGGTTGAAATGGGGTAAAGCTCTGGGCATCTGTGGCATCCATGCTGAATTTCTCAAGGCTGGTAGAAATGCTGTACTCATGTCGTTGCATGCAGTTCTGTCCTCTGCCTGAAACACAGGCATCATCCTAACTGACTGGAAGAGGGGCCTTGTTGTCCCTCTCCCGAAAGAGAAGGGTTATCGCCAGGACAGCAACAACTGCCAAGAGGTGGTGCTGCTCTCATTACCAGGCAAAATCTTTGCTGGGATAATTCTTGATTGGGTTCGCCACCATCTGCTTGAGCAGTCATGCTTTACACCAAAGAGGTCAACGATTGATCGTGTCCTTGCCGTTCGGGTCCTTACTGAACGCAGACGAGAGTTTCGTCAGGGGCTGCTTGCAGCCTCTGTTTATCTCTGCAAAACGTTGGATTCAGTGATTTGGGATGCCCTTTGGAGCATTGTTGGTCTCCGTGGGGTGCTCATAAAACTGATCAATCTGATGTCTGAACTGTATTATGGTGCTGAGTGCTGTGAGATGTGGTGATTCCATCTCTGACTTATTTCCAGTTATTACTGGTGTTCGTCAGGGGTGTGTACTGGCCCCCGCACCTTTCAGCGCTTGTATGGACTGGATTCTGGGGAGAATGTCGTGTCGATCAATCTGCGGTGCATCGTTTGGGAATGTCGAGATCTCTGACCTCAATTTCGCAGATGATGTAGTCATCTTTGCGGAGACTCTGGCTATCCTTTTGGGGTCCTTCCTTGAAGTTCTCAATGAGGTGTCGGAGCTGCTGGGGTCATGGGTTTCCTTTATCAAAACTAAGATCCTCGCTTTCAGTGATAAATTGGATGCTGTTGTCTTGTCTGTACCTGTTTGTGGTAAGGATGTTGAGGTTATGGAGAGATTCACTTACCTTGGCAGTGATATTCATGTCGCTGCTGGCTGTGAGCCAGAGGTCAATAGACATCTGGGTCGGGCTTGGGGAGTCATGGATTCACCGGATCATGGGGTGTGGCGCTGCCGGTACCTGTGCAGGACAAAAGATTGAGTCTTCAGGTCATTGGTGATTCCAATCTTGATCTGAGACGGAGACTGAATTCCTTTGGTACCAGATCTCTTCGGAGAATCCTTGGCTATCGCTGGTAGGACTTTTCATCCAATGAGTGGTTGCTGAGAGAGACTCAAATGAGATTTGTTACTTGCATAGTCTGTGAGCATCAGTTGCGGCTGTATGGACATGTGGCTCATTTTCCTGATGCTGATCCTGCTCACCAGATTCTCTTAGCGAGGGAGCATCGTGAGTGGATGAGGACAGTGGGCTGACAATGTGCCTCGTGGTTGCAGCAGGTTGATCGTCATCTCAACGAGATGGGGATGGGCCAGGCATCTGCCTGGGGGATGGCCAGACTGAGGCCCTGGAGTGCCAGTGGAAAGTGGACGGAGCGAAGCGCTGCTCCGTCACATGATCCCAGAGCTGACTTGACCTGACCGGAGCTTGGTCTTACTTTTCACAGGGGTTCCTAGAAATGTAACCCCTGCATAAAAGAATGGTTTGGTGTGTGTGTGTGTGTGTGTGTGTGTGTGTGTGTGTGTGTGTGTGTGTGTGTGTGTGTGTGTGTGTGTGTGTGTGCGCGCCTCGAAACACCTTTAAATATATATACAGAAGTTGAGACTCATGAAAGAGATAAAAATACAGAGGAGAAAGGAAATGGGTGACAAAATCTCACTGATGCATTACATGAGTGTGAAAATAATACACAGGAAGGAAAAGGAGTGAACACTGAACCTGTCCACAAAATTTCAATAATGTTAACTGTTCTTCTTCCACACTTTACAGCTCCACAAGCCTCCAAAAGGATTCAACCTTGAGGATCCTCACATGCTCTTGTTCAAGCCGGAATATAACAAGCTGCATGATAAATCTCTTGAGAACTATGTTCAGCATCCACAACGGATTGAATTTTTGAAAAAGGAAGGCTACGTAACAAGTGATAACAAGATGGGATGATATTCCCTGCACCAACAGGAATGTGCTCTGACTTCATGTGAATTGCAGTTTACTTTTTACAGATTTTTGGATGTGTAATGTTTATCGGCCTTCTATGCGATGGTTATACTGTGTTGTTCTTATTGTGTGTTTACATTTGATTTATAGTATGTTTATTTTTTGTGCATTTATATTCGGCATCCCGAAGATGCGTTCTTTAATGTAGACTTGTCTCGATAAGTTATTGTTTCTAAGAGCTACATTCGTGTTTGTTTCACAGCATTTTTCCACGTTGCGTTCCGGCTTCATCGGATAGACTGGGAGAGGAATAAAATAAAGATAATCTTACTAAGTTGCCGACGTGGTTTAGATCATGCTAAAGCATGGATCAACAGAACACCGCTCGCTCCCAGTTTGTGGTTGGAATACCTCATTGGTCATTGACAGGCTCTATTCCCCCGGCATGTCCGCCTTTTACCCGACAGTGCTGAAGCTGATTTGGTGTGGGGTTCATGAACGTGACAGTGTAAAGTATTGAAGCCTGTGCCCTGTGGGGAAGTGTCTGCACCCCACATGTGTGCCTCCCACACATTGTGTTTGAACCTCCACAGGGTTAAATTTGGGATTAGTCCCAGAGAATCCATTTGTAAAACTTTGATAGGACTTCTTCAGTTAATAGTCCATGAAACGTTCACCCTTTTAATCAATCTTCCGTACTTTATGCGCAGAATACGCTTTCCAGTCGATGATGTTCTCCCCCTCCTGTATGCTCCAGTTTTCCTCATTGTATTAGTCTGGAGCTCATTTCTTGTTTGGTTTTGGGGGCAGACAGCACTTCTTCAGCTTTTTGTTTCAGTTTCAAGCTCTGTCTCCTGGTGATGTTGAGATCTTCTTCACTTGTGAAGGTGCAGTCTTTATTCGTTTTGGCACACGTACTGGCTGCTCGGTGTGGTTGCATCGACTTCGGTCTTAGACTACAAGAAGGAGTCTTTCCCTTTTAGTGACTTTATGTCATTGTTTCCAGTCAATGATGGACATTTTTGGTTCTAGCCAGCCAGACGGCTTTTCCACAATGGTTGGTGGAGCCCCAGATGCTCACGGGTCACTATTGACACTGGGTAGTCGTACCATGAAGGTAAATGTGTGAACTTTGCTGAGCTGATTAGTAACATCACTCTCCTATAATAGTTTCATGGAGAATGCAACAATATTCAGCGTAAGTGTTGCAATATGAATTTAGAGTAAATGTGCACATTCCCTGACAGTTATGAAACCTCTTTCATTTCAGGTCACTTGTTCGTTAGCTGAATATAACAAGTATAACGATTACTTGAAGAGGGTGAACGTGTTCAATGCACAAAAATGTGGACGAACTAAGGTAAGTTAAAACTACCATTTTAACCTCTGCCACCGAAGGTGGATGGAAGTTGTGTTTTCACTCCCGGTCTTTCTGTTTGTTTGGTTGTGTGTTAGCAGGATATCTCATAAAGATATGGAGGATTTGAACAAAACTTGTTGTACAGCTAGGGTGTGTGATGAGGACAAATTAATTCAATTTTAGTGAAGATACGGATCTGGATTTGGATACAAGAATTTTTAAAGTGATTCTTCACCACTGAGATACGGGGCCAAAAACGATAGACAGCACGAAATCTCAAAAAAAAACTGTGGACGAGTTATGACAAAACTTTGGTGGATGAGTCGGGGAGGTGATAAAAACAAGCCGATTTTATTTTGATGTCCGGAAGCAGATCCGGCCTCTCAGTGGGATACAAAACGTAAACTTCAGCCTGTCAGAGGTGTGTGCTATACTGAGTGCTATTCTCTTTATAACCTGCATTCTGTCCAAATGGAAAGGTGAAGGTTTAAGGAGCTGGACCGGAGAAGAGGCAGCACAAAACACAACAGGAAGGTGACCAATCTGTCGGCAAAAGATCAAGAAATCAGAAGGAAAATCTTGCACTCTATTTCCATGGTCCACCTGTCCTTTCTGTTTCTATTTTTCTGCACATCTTCCGATCCCAATCATTCCATCAAGCTCTTTCCACGGTCAGACACTGGAAGAGTTTCCATCTCTTGAACCTTTAGACGATGAGTTTCATTTCCAGGGATACCGTGATTTATGTTCCCTCCATTTTACATTGATTTGAAGTTGCGTTGTTAATCAGTCGGTAACCAGGCTTTGGATTACGTCTCCTGACATCGAAGTGACATCGTACAAGTCACGTGCTTTGGCTTTTTCCGTGGCAAATTTTCCTGCCCAATCTTACGCTGAGAGGTTGAGATCATTGACGTCATGAAGTTTGCAGACACACACACAGCCACACATGCTTTGCCATTTCAAGACATGTTGGCATGTACCTGTAGTCCTGTATGGTACGGAATGTAAATTTAGACTGATTATGCAGCACTGCAGTTGGACACTGTGCCACCATGGCTGATGTTCATAGTCTTTATTATTGTCCACCTAAAACATGGAAATTTCAATTTCCACCTCAAACTATCAATGGCAATTCGATTCATGAATTTGGAATCCACGCCCACACAGCCCGGCGTGACAGAGGTTGAAAACGATCCATGCCAGGGAACCATCCGAGTGCAGACTATTGAGAAAGTTAACTAGTTTTGGTTCTGGTGAGTGCAAACCGCCTGTCTGCGGACGATTGGAAAATTTTAAATTGTGAATGGGTTTTGTTTTGACGCCGGTCCCACGGGAACCAGTGTGCGAGGAGGGGTTGGGGAGGGCACCGGTGTACTGCAGGGCTGAAGCAGTGAAAGAGTCAGTGTGGAAAGGCCTCAAGACTGCTCGTGTGTGTAAGTGGTGTGAGGAATGACGTGAGAATGCTTGTGTGTGTAAGTGGTATGAGAAAGACTGCATGGGGCGACCATGTGCAGAAAGCGGGAGGAGCAATAAGCATGACGAACACAGCTGGATTCTCCGTATCGTGGGGGAATCCCAGTCGGGAAGAGGAAAGAAAGAAAATGTTTGGAACCCACATGGCACACTCGTAAATCTGTGCCTTATTGGGAGTACAGCAGCAATAGCCTCATGGGGGAAGGATTAGCATTAGTTCAATGAAATTGGAGACTAGATTAGTATTATATGGGAGTGTTCGCGATGGGATGGAACATGGTGGATTCGAGACGGTTAACCTTCCGTGGGTACGTCGAGAGATTCGTGACATCGTGTTAAAAGAAGCGTGCATAGTTTATGGGATTCACTTTAATAAAATTATTTCAACTTTTTACTGTTAAAATATGTGTTGGAATGAGTGTTTATATTATCTCTGTTTATGGCACAAAGGTAATATCACAGATGACAATTACGACATACCCCACCCAGCCTTATTCCATTGATGTATTTCTTATGGAAAAAATTGATTCAATTTAAGTCACTTATTTCAAGAACGCATCCTCGATGTAAAGTGAGGTATCCCTGTAGTTGATCGAGAAAGCGAAGTATGGAAAGGAATCCAGATGAAAATCAGAAACTGCGGGACTTGGGAGATGCAGAAGATGTGGTGTTGCAGGCTGTGACAATTACAGAACTTCCAACTCGCCTTGGAAGGATCAGTGATGAAAGTGAGAAATTTGGTTTGAAGTGGATTGTGGTGACAAGGCAGAATCAAAGTGGAGATGAAGAATTGAAGAGCCTGCAAACCAAGATGAGGTTACACAATGCAGCAATCTCTGTGTTGAGCTGTATGGGTCGGAAAGTTGGACTTGGACGAAGTCGAGGAAAAGCAGACTGATTGATTTTGATCCTGGATGCCTGAGATGAATACTTTGGATTCACTGGATGTAGAGAGTAACCAACAAGGAAGTGAGGATCAAAGCTGGACAGAGGAAGTTGTCAGCTTGCCGAAGAGCAGTCTGACGTGGTCTGTGCCTGTGTCGACAATGGGGGAAAATTGGAGAGCCAGCTCCAGAGACAAGATGGAAGGATGTGATTAAGGAAAGGCCTAATCATAAAGGAATCCAATAGCTCGAAATGGAGGCTCAGAATTGGAAGCTTTGGAGATGAAGGATTCACAGAGAGCGACGCAGCGCTGAACCGGTGGCAGCGTCTTAAATGAATGAACCTGTATGTCCGTATATTCGTCCGTCATACCATGTGCTCCTAAAGGCCCAGTCACACCTTGACGTTTTAGCCAGCAATGGCAACGTATCAAAATGTATGTAAAACGCTGGCTTACGTTGAACTTTTGATGTTTTTTTTGAAGATTCGGACGTATTCATAACGGGTTGGTTGTATGCATAACATATTAGTAACGGACACAGAACCTTTCGTTGTCTTATAGATAACTTATACCAACGAATGCTTAGCCTGTTGTCGGCATTCATAACCTATGCCCAACGATAGTCTAACTTATGCATAGCGCGCTGCACGTATCGCCGACGATGACGTGACGTAGCCTATTAAAAGGCTGCCACACAACGATTCAAATCATAACCGCCAGAGAAATGGAAGTGTCAACATCGCAGTCACATCTTGGCGATATTGCCAGCGTATGCCACCTCTGAAAAATGCGTCTAAAACGCTGGCGCACGTCGAATACGGTATGGGAAAGTTTGGTATGCGTGAATAGAACGCTAAAGTACGCTATCATACGTCGTATTAAGTGGAGTCCGTCTTGTAATTATAAACGTGTTAAACATTTTACGACGAACTTGCCGTATGAAACACGTTCCGCATGCGATGGGAATAAGTTGTACGCACGATATGCCAACGTTGTCACACGTCGACAAAAGTTACTTGTAAGTTACTCATAAGTCGAAACACTCAAGGTAATGGTTAGCGTCAGTGTTCCAGACTCCATGTTTTTTTTTTGTTTTTTGTTTTTTTCTTCGGTATGACGGTGATGTTCACACTTCGATTTCTAGTGCGGTTATGATTTAAATCGTTGAGCGGCAGCCTTTTAATTATATTATATTATAACTGCACTACAAATCGAAGTGTCAACATCACTGTCATACCGAAGAAAAATAAAATAAAATAAAAAAAACCATGGAGTCTGGATCATTGACGCTAACCATTACCTTGATGTGTTTTGACTTATGAGTACCTTACAAGTAACTTTTGTCGACATGTGCCAACGTTCGCATATCGTGCGTACAACACGTTACTCATAGGTTAGAAATAAGTTTCGGGTTCGCTAAACATTACCTTGACGTGTTTCGGCTTGTGAGTAACTTACAAGTAACGTGTGTCAACGATCGCGTAATGTGCCTACAACTTATGGCCAGCGTTATGCGGAGCGTGTGAGTCATACGCTGGCATAAGTCTTAAAATTTCAAGCATGGAAAATTTGAGGACAACCAAAAAGTACAACGATGAAAGCCAGCGTACTACGACGTATGGCAGTGTTTTTCAGCATGCTCTCAATGTTATCAAAACTTACCCATAACATATTCGACATGTACCAGCGTTTTACACAAATTTTCCAAAAATCGGCATAAGCTGGCAAAAACGTCAAGGTGTGACTGGGCCTTAAACGGTTGTGCAGAAATTCTCCAAAGTTGGTAGTTATGATCACCCCTTGCTACATGGCAAGAAGGTGTGAAGCGATCATTTTGGCTCCACCCCTTTCGGGTGGAATAAAAGGTCAAATACCAAAAAAATGCAATTTCGGCCACACACTCGCCGACTGCCAAAACTGCTCAGCCGATTGTTTTGGAACTTTTGGAGATTGTAGGGATTCAAGTTATCCCATAACGTTAACTTCGGCCAAAGGGTCAGCATCGGCCAAATATCTAAAATTGTCAATTTTCATCTGATTGACGGGAAATTTGAACAGGATTTTCATTTCAGCTCACTGAATCCAACCACCAATTATTGTTGAGGTCAAAAGGTCAACGTAGGCTGCATTTCTAAAATTGAGAGATGGGGCCAAAAGCTATACAGTACACTGAACAACAAGGAAATGAGACAGGTGGAGTCTATTCATCCCATCATGCCTGTGCGAACACCATACTAATTTGATTTATGTAGATATCATGATATCTCAAAAAGTTGTGGATGAGTTTGACAAAATTAGGTGGATGAGTTGGTTTGGTGACAAGATCAAGCCGATTCAATTTTGGTTCAGATCCAGCCCATCAGTGGGATACAAAACGTAAATTGTTCAGTCTGGCGGAGGGATGCGCTCTACCGAGTGCCGTTCTAGTGTTGCACTGAAATCTTGGTTCATGGAGGAGAGAAATGACAGGGCAGCAGGTTCACTATCTGACAGAGGATCTTGGGGGAACAGTGAGACAAAGACAATTGATGTCTTTCACAATGATCTGTGATGACTGACTGGAGATGAGATGACTGCAGGTGAGAGTTGGGATGTCTGACTGCAGGTGAGAGTTGGGATGACTGACTGCAGGTGAGAGTTGAGATGACTGACTGCATGTGAGAGTTGGTATGACTGACTGCATGTGAGAGTTGGGATGACTGACTGCAGGTGAGATTTGGTATGACTGACTGCATGTGAGAGTTGGTATGACTGACTGCATGTGAGAGTTGGGATGACTGACTGCAGGTGAGATTTGGTATGACTGACTCCATGTGAGAGTTGGGATGACTGAATAAGAGAGGGTCAATGGAGGAAAACCTTCGTGGAGAACATTTTCTTCCTCCGATGATGTCAAGGCCGCTTTGAAGCGCTGCTTTCGTCAGCAGGATGCATGGTTCTGTCATGACACCATCACAAAACTATTTGAATGTTGGCAGAAATGTGCAGACCGCAGTCAGATTATGTTGAGTAATAAATATACACCATAGTAGAATAAATATGAATGTTCAAACCAGTGTTTGTTTCATTTAAATATCTTTCCTTCTTTTGGAAAAAAGAATAGGAGGCATTCTTTCTCGACATGCCCTCACACATCTGTATTTGCAGTGTGATGATTATTGGTATCTTCTGCTTCGTCTTTCGGCTGCTCCCGCAAGGGGTCGCTACAGCGGATCAACCGTTATGATCCGCATACTGATTTGGCATAGGTGTTACCCCGGATGCCCTTCCTGACACAACCCTGGTTGCCTCTTACGACACAGGGATAAAGATTGGGTTTCTCCATGATTCTTGGCTGCTCTACACCCTCTCATAGCTTGGCCCGGCACAGAGCCCCCATCCTCAAGCGATCCTCCAACCCAAGCCTCCGAGTATCCGGATTTCAGGCGCACGCCACTACACCCGGTTGTGATGATTATATTGGTATCCCCGATGATAACTTTTTAATTCAGCTTCCTCGATTTCTACACCTGTTTGATCATGTTGTTAATGTTCCAACAGCATGCTCTCACCAAAGGCGATACGAGGGAGAAAAATTCAGCGGTTGTAAAGGATGTGGAAGCATCCAGAAATGAATTGGTTTCGAAAAACCTGTTGGAAAAGACTGGCAGCTCGAAGGTGAACTTGGATTCAAGTGACATTACCTGCAGTAAAGCGAGACAGATATTCCTTTTATTATTTGCTCTGAAAGTGAAGAAAATTGTTTTCTCTTTGCACTCTTGGAGATATCTTCATGTACAATAGGATGAACTTCTTCTGCCTTGTGAGGCCCCTTATTGGGATTTGCACATTACGCTTGTGGAGAGAATAATTTTGTTGGATAGTTTATTGGAAAATTAATTTGTCATGCCAAACTGTTTGTTCTTAACTTGTACAGGGTTCCCACTGACCTGGAAAGTCAGGGAAAGTCAGGGAATTGAGGTTGGTCAGGGAAAGTCAGGGATTTTTTTTGTTGGTCATGAAAATGTGTGATTAGTGCCTAATGATCTTAATTAGTACCCTTTACACCCAGTCAATTATTTTGTTAATGATTATAAAAGTTTTCTTTATTGCTCTTTTCATGAATTGTTTGCTGTGCAGATGCTGTGCAGGCAGATGCTTTTCATGATGCTGTGCAGGCAGAAGGTGGAGTCACCTCTGTGAACATTGATAAGCCACTATTGATGTATGTCAGGGGTTCTCATGCCAGGTACCAAGCAGCACTGGAATGTAAATGTACAGCCACAAGTGAGCTCGATCAAAAGACTGCAGCTAAAAAGAAAGCATGTGAGCAGATAAGAGTGCTTCAGACTAAAAAGGCAAAATTTATGGAAGAAGCAGCAACTGAATCTCGGAAGGTTGATATGGAAATAGCAGAACTACAGAAACTAAAGAAGTAACAAACTGACATTTCACTTAATGTAAGCAACTGTCCATACTGTATATGTTAACTATTGTAATAACGTTACTCAAACAATTCACATTTGTTTCCTTAATTGCTAGTTTTTGCCGACCATATAATTCTAAGCTACACACGCTGCTTGATGTTATTGACATTTTCGCAATTCTAGTATATAACATCTCGACTGTTACTGCAACTTCCCATGTAACATTTGAGTAATTTCACTTCTGCGGCGGTGAACGTACCTGCATCTGCAGGGAATGGTACAGGAGTACCCACCTAACCGTCGAAGTTCAACAAACGGTCCTTTTTAGGACCAGATGCTTGTAGAAAAATGTACAATATAGTAGTCTGTTAGTCATTTCTGCAATATCATCGGGTGTTCTAGCTTGTCTGCAATGTCACATTAACAATATCAATTTTTCGTTGTTATTTTGCAAGATTTAGATTTTCTAAATGTTGCTAAATTTTTTTCTGATATAATTCTGATCTAGTCATGGTACCTGGCACGTTTGACATCAGTATGATTTGTGTTTTGTAAGTTTTATATTAATAAAAAAAATTAAAATGCCAGTACTAGCTGGGAAAGTGTACTTTCTCTTCTGAACCATTTTCAAAAAGACCGAAGTTAACACCCAAATGAAGAATCAGTTTAATTTCCCAACAAAAATGGTATTCAGAAGTTGTCGAAAGCATGCCTACATATTTTGAGATTCAAATAAATTTTGAAGCGGACACAATTTTCTGCTAGTATTGGCATTTTAAAAATAAGAAAATCATTGAAAATGATTGCATGTACACCATGTATAAATCAAAATGGTGATGGAAAGGAGTCGGTGTAGGGGAGGAGGAGCCGACTAAAATAACTTTATAAATTTTTACGTTTGAAAAGGTCAGGGAATCTTTACCAACACAGTCAGGGAATGTCAGGGAATTTCATTTTTGAGATTGAGTGGGAACCCTGTTGTATTCTGTGTTCGCTTGTTCATATGATTATTAATATCCTGTTCACTGTTAATTGATAGTTCAAAATAGTTCTGCTGAGTAACCACACTGATCTTTGTATTGTCTTTTCTAGGTTTGATTCTGGGTTGATGTACCGTCCCTTGGATGGATGTTAACCTGGGGATTTGTTTATTAGCATGCGGTGTTGGATAAATATAATCCCACGGTATCTTTCATTACAGAGCTGTGAGTTATTGTCGGCACCCTTTCTTAATGCAGAAACTGTTGATTTAGTTAAGGTTATCCATCTACCTGAAGTGGCAATGATGTAACCATTGTTTACCACTTCTTTGATGATTTTTTATCGTCCCAGCTATGAAATGTCATCCTGCTGTTTCGCAAGCAGGGCGAGGCATCATTGTGTGCTCCGTCCCTCACATGGACGTTAAACTGGGTGTCCTGCCTGCTGCGTTCATTTTGTGCACGTTAAAGATTCCATTATATTTTCGCGAAGAGCAGCGAGTTGTCACTGGCATCCTGGCAAAATTAAAAATCCCTGTCTCAACCATTTGTCTTGTCTTCATGTAGTTTCTCGACCCCAGGTTTACATCGCTTGCTATCTCAGAATATGGTTGCTGACCGGGCAGCAGCTTCTTTACTGTGAACAAATTGACATAGTTTGTATCATGTGACCGGCTGTCTTCAGCTATGAAGTGCAATCGACAATGACTTCGTCTTTCCAACACGCTGTCAGACAAACAAAAATACATGATGGTCTATTTCATCAATATAGTGTTGAAGATATAACCCTGTGTCATAATCGTGTGTTTCCCTTCCACCCTGACCTGTTTTTGTTTGAATATAATGCCCAAGTAAACAGTTTTTATTGCCACTGAACTATGAGGTGTTGTTGGTTCACGTAAAGCTTGTTTACATTCCAGAATTTTTCCCATTTGGTGATGTCAAGACGGAAGGAGGCTTTGAAAAAAAAAGGCCCTTCCGAACATAGACATGAGAATCAAAGTAAAGGTTTTAAACATTGATGAGGACATCAAGGGAAACCATGTCAAGGTAACGTGAAAGGGTATGAGAGAGCCAGACTGTTGAATAAGATGAGAAAATGCGTTTTTAAACTTGCATTTATTTCTTGCAAAATCTTGTTTCTGTGTCAGCATTTTACTATCATGTTATATTTTTATGCTTTTAATTGAACAATCATGAAGGCTCAGGTGCGCTTCTACCTTGACTATGACGTAAAGTACATGGACAGACAATGGTCAAAGAGAGTATATTGGATTTGAACCTGGGGTCACAACATCATGACCTCTGTGCTCAGGTAGGAACACCAAGGAAGGCAACTCAAGGGTTCACAAAATATGAGCGTGTGAATCCTAAAATCTGTTGGTGTTATTTACACCACAAAGATGAAACAAAAGTGGAGGCTTCTAAAACAGTTCCACCATCTGCAGTCTTTCACTCACTGTTGTAGTAACGACAACAAAAACGACAATTATATGAGTTCCTACTTACAAGTAACCTCAATGCAAGAAGAGGCCATGAGGTCCATCAAAGCCTGTGCTATGATTGCCAACCTATGGTTGTCCGTCCTCTACCCTTTTTAAATGTTTAGTGCCGAGGAAGAAAGCAGCACGTCCCATTTTATAAATTTTTAGTATTACTCGTACTTTATTCGAACCAGCAAACTCCCTGATTTGGAGCGTACATCCCAACCATGACACCACCAGGTGTGTGAAAGCAGTGCATAAGGTTCGCAATTTTATACACATTTCTTTTCCCACCACAAGGTTATCATTGATAAATAATCTTTCAAGATTCCAAGCTGAATTATTGAGACAATTTGTGATGATGATCATCAACTTTGCTTTGCCATTCGCTTACATAAGCCTTTGTTTTGCAGCTGGAAACATACATGAAGCTACTGAATGAGATGTTAAAATCTCATGCCAAAAGGTCCACCCAAAGTTTATTCGATG
>NC_140971.1:33599374-33626874 GCF_056783735.1 Eptatretus burgeri
CGAACTGATTAGATTTTGGTGAAGATCTGGATCTGGATCCGGCTCCTCCAATTTTTAAAAGTGATTCTTCACTATTAAGAGATCGTGTCAAAAATGATAAAAAGCGTGATATCTCAAAAAGTTGTAGATAGATTCAGTTGAAACTTGGTGGACAGGTTGGGTGTGTGACAAGGAAGAATTGATTCAATTTTGGTGAAAATCCAAATCCGGATCCGGATCTGATAATTTTTCAGTTATTCTTCACCATTGAGAGATACGGCCAAAAACGATATCTTACTGTATAGCGTGATATTTACCCTCGCCAAAGGAGAGAGAGGGTATTTCATTTGGGTCTGTCAGTCTGTCTGTTTGTTTGTCAGCACAGAACTTTTGTGTTTTTCTCCGCAAGTGCTTGTTGGATTGATACAAAATTTTCGCCATTGGTGTGACTACTCATGTGGAATGTTTTAATGATAATTATGTTGTCATAGGTTACGTGGTGTAGCAGCCATATTGGAAAATTGGAAAACTTTGGACCGCTGTATCTCTGAAACTGCACCAAGGAAAAAATTGAAACTTGGCACATAGCAAGTACTCGTCATGAGGAAATAGTGATTTTTTTATGTCATTGGTGCCTTCGTTATGACGTCATCTTTGCATATGTGGAACACCACATCAGATCAGTATGAAAATTTTTGAGGGTCATTGATGGATAAAATGGTCCAGAGATATTTTTTTTTGATGATGTCATCGGTCACGTGATTCAGCAGCCGTATTGTTTTGTTATTTTAACTTAAAAATTCTTCTTCTCTGAAATGGCTGAATAGATCGAGACGAAACTTTAAATGTATGACCACCTGTCTATGAGGAACAAAAGGTTCACACATATGATGTAATTAGGTCACATGGTTTGGCAGCCATATTTGATTTACCCAAAAACCTATAATAAAATACACCACTCAAAAGAAGTCCTGGTGAGGGTCTGCAATCGCTGATTGCTCTTTTTCTTGTTCAAAAATATACTGGGCCTGAAATGTTCTCGTGGAGCAGGCATTGCTTGTCAGAGGTATGCCTTCTTCCGAGTGCCCTTCTCGTTTAATTTGTTATATTCATCAGACTCCAATTTATTTACCTTTTCACAAATGACATTGTCTAACTTTGTTCTACAACTTTTTCATTGTTCCACAGAGGACACAACGATCAAAGTTCCAGACCCAGTGGAAGTAACCTGTTTGGAGAATGCTGAACCAGAAGGTTTGTGGTTGAAAGGAAAACTTTTCATTTCCTTTCTTTTTCCCCAAAGAGCTTTAATATTGTCAATGTTGTGTAAAATCTCTGCAGATTCTAACTCAGATCATCATTGATAAATACTTTATCAGAGCCAAAAGTACTGCTAAACTACAGGTTCGTTTTCCGATTGGTGTTCAAAATATATAATTCACTTGAAATTAAGTTGTTCCTCGATCATAAACTGACGTTTGTGGATGGATGGATGGACAGAGAGAACTGAACCAATTGCTTGATCCCACCTTCCGTTTCGTGTGCTCGGGGTAAAAAGGAGAGAAGTCGGGACAGGAGTGCGGCAGAAGTTTTTCAATCAGAGTGGTGAATGCATAAATGGTCGCCCTGCAATGGTCGTGACAATGCAGTTGGTGGATTGTTTTTTTAAAACACGAGTTGCATAGGTATCTGCAACTTGTGGGAATGAGAGAAATATTAATAATAATTAATTATTAATATTTCTCTCATTCCCACAAGTTGCAGATACCTATGCAACTCGTGTTTTAAAAAAAAACAATCCACTTGTGGGAATGAGAGAATACTCATATATTGTCGTCATTATTGTGTCGACATGATGGAGGTCCTGGCCCCCTCCTGTGGTGAAGTTACAAGTATTTCCTTGTAATAGCCACTGATTTTATGCTGTCATCTGATTTCGGCCAACACAGAGCATAATTTTTCATTACCTCTTGCTAAATGATGTGCAACATTTAGGTTTGATGAGTTTAGTTTTTTTCCTCATCAATATTAGAATTACATCTTTGCAAAATTCCAAGTCGTTCCCTGAGGGTTTATCACAAAATTAGAAACTAAAGACTTGAAAGAGATCGTTGCTTTACATCTTCGATAAAATATCCACTGTACAATCACGTGTCACTCGTGTTTCAACGAATTTTCTTGTTTGTTTCTTTGCTGTGTCTCTTCAACACAAACATTCTGAGATGATTGCCGTCAACTGATAACACGTGAAATATTCTTTCCTTGTCTGAAGGGAGTGTACATCGTGTTGTTCCATCCTTTAAAATAATTTTCTTTGAAAAGTATCTTTCAGATATTGTTTAATTTGTTATATTCATCAGACTCCAATATATTTACCTTCAAACATTTTCATTTGTCAAAGCAGATAAAGTTTTCACAAATGACATTGTCTGACTTTGTTCAACAAATTTTTCATTTTTCCACAGAGGATACAACAATCAAAGTTCCAGACCTTGTGGAAGTAACCTGTTTGGAGATTGCTGAGCCAGAAGGTTTGCGGTCGAAAGAAAAAACATTTCCTTTCCTTTCTTTTTCCCCAAAGAGCTTAACATTGTTAATTTTGTGTAAAATCTCTGCAGATTCCAACTCAGATCATCATTGATAAATACTTTCACAAAATTCTTCCAACACCAGTTCATCCTCTTTTGTGATTTCATGGAAAAAGCTAAAAGATATGTGACATAATCGTTTTTTTTCTCTACAAGATTGAAGCTCATGGAAGAGCAAGGTTGAGTTTGTGTTTGGATATCGGGTTAACAATTGAAAGTACACTGCCTGCTTGAAGTCATGTTGGAATGACTGGGGGATTTACATAAACATGAATATCATCAACAGACATGGCAGAACATGTCAGGAAATACTCTCATTGCTCAATTCACAGCTCGATGTCCAAGAGGAAGAAGCTAATGAATGGACAGCAAGAGGATAATGGGGCACAGTTCAATAGTAAACCAGAGAGGACATAGAACTTCATACCCCCACACAATGTCCAAGTATAAAATTAAATTGAAATACAATGCAGGTTGTGAAGGTCGTATATAAAAAGTTAATTCCGGAAGTTTACCGCCGTTGACTCGGTGGCTATTTCACCACCTTATCTGACATGTTAAATTGGTTATTAGGGCTTCAAGCAAGTGCTGAAGCCCTATTGAATTCGTTAGTATTATTATTATTATTAACGGCGTTTTTATGTTCTACTGACCGATTTTGTGGCGGATCTGGAGGGAAAACTGTTGGATGAAATTCAACGAAACTTTACAGGATTATTACTCACCACCTGAAGTTTATACTATGAAACATTTGATGACGTAGGTCACGTGATATGGCGGCCATATTGGATTTTATCCAAAACCTAAAAACATCTTCTTCTCCAGAAGGAATAATCAGACAGCCTCAATCTTTTGCACACATTTGCTAAGTTGCTTGGGAATGTAAAGTTGTTAATTTGGTTGAAATCGTTATTTAATTTATATGATTTTAAATGATGCCGATTCGCCTCATTAAATATGCAAAATATGCAAATGAGAGTTGAAAAAATTTAATGACAGATTTAGATAGTACATAAACAGGGGACTCCCAATATATTTATACGATGTCTGTATTTGACCCCAGTGAGCCCCCAGCGCCCCCCAAAGTCGAAAATGACCCATTTTTGAAACGTCATAAAATGAAAACAATGCTTGGAGTAAATTCAATGAAACTTATCAATTTAATTACTCTCCACCTGCAGTTTATACTTTAAAAATTTTGATGACGTAGGTCACGTGGTCTGGTGGCCATATTGGATTTTATCCAAAACCTAAAAACATCTTCTTCTCCAGAAGGGATAATCTGACAGCCTCAATCTTTTCCACACATTTGCAAGGTTCCATTGCAATGTTAAGTTGTTAATTTCGTCGAAATCGTTACATAATTAATATGATTTAAAATGATGCCAATTCGCCTCATTAAATATGCAAAATATGCAAATGAGAGTTGAAAAAATTTAATGACAAATTTAGATAGCACATAAACAGGGGACTCCCAATATATTTATACGATGTCTGTATTTGACCCCAGTGAGCCCCCAGAGCCCCCCAAAGTTGAAAATGACCAATTTTTGAAATGTCATAAAATGAAAACAACGCTTGGATGAAATTCAATGAAACTTATCCGTTGAATAACTCTCCACCTGAAGATTATACTTTGAAAATTTTGATGACGTAGGTCACGTGGTCTGGCGGCCATATTGGATTTTCTCCAAAACCTAAAAACATCTTCTTCTCCAGAAGGGGTAATACGACAGCCTCAAACTTTTGCACACATTTGCAAGGTTCCACTGCAATGTTAAGTTGTTAATTTCGTCGAAATCGTTACATTATTTATATGATTAAAATGATGCCGATTCGCCTCATTAAATATGCCAAATATGCAAATGAGAGTTGAAAAAATTTAATGACAGATTCTGATAGCCCTTGAAGAGGGGATTCCAAATATGTTTACACTATGTCTGTATTTTACCCCAGTGAGGCCTCAGAGCCCCCCAAAGTTGAAAATCACCCATTTTTGACATGTCGTAAAATGAAAACCAAAGAAGATAGACAAAAAGTGACCACACATTCTGGAAGATATTTTAACGTTCTACAAGTTCGCCATTTACATTAATATGCAAATGTGGAGTTATTGGACTTTTTTGAGGACTTGAAAATTTGTCCAGCCTCGATTTGTCCAATGTGAAGTTTCTTTCTCTATCATGTATTGCTATGGGCTTTTCAATCCTTCATTGATATAACTCGAGGGACCCCGTAGCTGGGCCACATTGCAGACTTGAACTAACTTTCTAACTCGGAAAACCCATATCATGTGACAGGGTGATGGTGTTGAAATTTGTTAAAATGAAGGCACGCCTTGAAGCCCGGGATTACTGGTTTACCAGTTTTAATTTGTGCTTGTTTTTGTCCTTTATACCATCCCTAAAAACAGCAATGTTCCTGATTGGAATTATTTTCAAATGTGTTTGACTGTCAGACGAGTGAGATAATATTTTTACTCTGTCTTGCCTCTCCCTGTGCATGCGCGATCGGGACAAATTCAGAGCCAAAACACTGCAAAACTTCAGGTTCGTTTTCCGATTCGTGTTCAAAATATATCATTCAATTGAAATTTAGTTGTTCCTCGATCATAAACTGATGTTTGTGAATGGATGGACGGACAGAGAGAAGTGAACTAATTGCTTCATCCCGCTTTCCGTTTTACGTGCTCAGTGTAAAAAGGAGAGGAGTTGGGACAGGAGTGAGGCAGAAGTCTTTCAATCAGTGTGGTGAATGCATAAATGGTCACCCTGCAGTGTCATGACAATGGAGTTGGTGGATTGTTTTTGAAACATGAGTTGTATAGGTATCTGCAACTTGTGGGAATGAGAGAATACTCAGTTGTTGGCATGATTGTGTTGCCATGGAAGCCTTGGCCCCCTCCTGTGGTGAAGTTCCAAGTATTTCCTTGCAATAGCCACTGATTTTACGCCATTGTCTGATTTTGGCCATCACAGAGCATAATTTTTCATTACCACTTTCTAAATTATGTGCAACATTTGGGTTTGATGAGTTTGGTTTTCTTTCTAATCAATATAAGAACGACATCAACGCAAAATTCCTAGTCGTACCCTGACGATTTATCACAAAACGAGAAAATAAAGACTTGAAAGAGATCGTTGCTTTACATCTTCGATAAAATATCCTCTGTACAATCACGTGTCACTCGTGTTTCAACGAAGTCCCTTGTTTGTTTCTTTGCTGTGTCTCTTCAACACAAACATTCTGAGATGATTGCTGTCAACTGAAAACACATGAAATTTTCTTTCCTTGTCTGAAGTGGGTGTACATCATGTTGTACCATCGTTTATAATAATTTTCTTTGAAAAGTATCTTTCAGACATTGTAATTTGTCATATTCATCAGACTACAATTTATTTACCTTCAAACATTTTCATTTCTCAAAGCAGATAAAGTTTTCACAAATGACATTCACTTTGTTCTCCAAATTTTTCATTGTTCCACAGAGGATAAAACGATCAGAGTTCCAGACCTGGTGGAAGTCACCTGTTTGAAGATTGCTGAGCCAGAAGGTTTGTGGTCAAAAAGAAAACTTTTCGTTTCCTTTCTGTTTCCCCAAAGAGCTTTCATTCTGTTCATTTTGTGTAAAATCTCCACAGATTCTAATTCAGATCATCATTGATTCACAAAATTCTTCGAACACCAGTTTGTCCTCTCGGGTGATTTCATGGAAAAAGCTGAAAAATATGTGACATAATCGTTTTTTTCTCGACAAGATTGAAGCTCATGGAAGAGCAAGATTGAGTTGGTCGTGGGATAGTGGGTTAGCAATTGAAGTACACTGCCTGCTTGAAGCCATGTAGGAACAAGTGTGGGGGGGGGGGAAGCCTCTGGAAGGTGGTTCCCTCGACCGAATCGAACAAATTAAAGAGTTGGATTTTCAACGTTTAACCAGGAGAAGTTTTCTGGAAGAATGTGTGCATCCTGACATTGGCGGGTGTGCGTGTGGAGGCGTTCACATGGGTGAACTGATGGTGCAATATCGGAGGATTTGTTACTTTCATTTTTCATTTTTTCATGTTTTTTCGTCTCTCCTGAAATCGACATCAGACACCCATTTCCAATTTTGATATCTGTTAACACTGTTCTGATTTGCATAAACATGAATATCATCCATAGACGTGGCATAAGATGTCAGGAAATGCACTCATTGCTCAATTCACAGCACATTGTCCAAGAGTAAGAAGATAATGAATGGACACCATGAGGATAACAGGGCACCGTTCAATTGTAAACTCGAGAGTTCATCGAACATCTTATACCGACATAGTGTTGAAGGAAAGAACGAAATTGAAGTAAAATAAAGTTTGTAAAAGTCGTATATATGTAAGATAATTCCGAAAGTTTCCGGCCGTTGACTCGTTGGCTATACCACCACCTTATCTGACTTGTTTAATAAGTTATTCGTGCTTCTTTTTGTCCTTTATGATGTCCTTAAAATAGTAAAGTTCCTGATTGGAATTATTTTCAATTTTGCTTGACTGCCAGACAGGCAGACAGAGTAACTATTATCTCAGTCCTCTCTGCGAATGCACGATTGGGACAAATTCAGAGCCAAAGTACTGCTAAACTACAGGTTTGATTTCCAAATCATGTTTGAAATAGAACATTCAATTGAAGTTAAGTTGTTCCTCGATCATAAACCGACGTTTGTGGATGGATGGACAGACAGAGAGAAGTTAACCAATTGCTGAACCCCACTTTCTGTTTCGCATGTGCGGGGTAAAAAGGAGAGGAGTTGGGATAGGAGTGAGGCAGAAGTCTTTCAATCAGAGTGGTGAATGCATGAAATGGTCGCCATGCAGTGGTCGTGACAATAGAGTCGTTGGATTGTTTTAAAACTGAGTTGGATAGGTTTCTGCAAGTCGTGGGGATGAGAGCATACTCAAATATTGCCATGATTGTGAAGACGTGAAGGACGCTTTGGCCCCCTCCTGTGGTGAAGTTCCAAGTATTTCCTTGTAATAGTCACTGATTTTATGCGATTATCTGATTTTGGCCAACAAAGAGCGACATTTTCAAAATGTATTTTTTCATTACCTCTTACTGATTTATTTGTACTATTTGGGTTTGACGAGTTTGGTTCTCTTTCCAATCAATACAAGAAGTACATCTACGCAAAATTCCAGGTCGTTCTCTGAGGGTTTATCACAAAACGAAGAAACTAAAGGCTTTTTCTTCTCATCCAACATCTTGTAAATTTACAAGTGTAAATTACAATCATCTGCTGCTTTCATATCCTTCTGAAAAATACAGTTGCTTTACATCTTCGATAAAATATCCACTGTTCAATCACATGTCACAACTGACATTGTCTAACTTTGTCCTACAACTTTTTCATTGTTCCACAGAGGATGCAACAATGAAGGTTCCAGACCTGGTGGAAGTAATCTGTTTGGAGATTTCTGAGCCAGAAGGTTTGTGGTCAAAAGCAAAACTTTCCACTTCCTTTCTTTTCCCCCAAAGAGCTTTAATATTGTTAATTTTGTGTAAAATCTCTCCAGATTCTAACTCAGATCATCATTGATACATACTTTCACAAAATTATTTCAACACCAACCACTTCATCATGTTCGGTGAGTTCATGGAAAAAGCTGTAAGATGTGTGAGGTAAATGTTTGTTCTCTCTCCAAGATTGAGGCTCATGGAAGAGCAAGGTTGAATTGGTGGTGGGATAGCAGGTCAACAATTGAAAGTACACTGCCTGCTTGAACCCATGGAGGAACAAGCAGGGGAAAAAGCCTCTGGAAGGCGGTTCCCTCGACAGGAGAAGCGAAGAATGAAAGAGTTGAGTTGTGCAGTTGGCTTGGATTTTGGAAGTTTAAGGAGGAGAGGTTTGCTGGAAGAATGTGTGCATCCTAGGTTTGGACGGGGCCGGGTGGGATGGGGGGTTTCACATCAGTGAACGGAAGGAGCAATATCAGAGGATTTGTACCTGAATATTCTTATTGCAGAACAACCAAAATCATTTTGAGAGGGAAGAAACACCCTCTACTGGATCTTGCTACACTATGGATAGTCACGTGATAAAAGAGTTTGAGGTGTCTCAGGGCTATCAGGCAAGCTCATATAATTTATATTGTTATTTCATATTGCTGGTCATATCATCCTATACCGAGTGATGCACCATGCATTGCTTGACACTCCTCCTTCGTCTCCTCCTCCTCCCTTTATAAGGAGTGAGGTCCGATCTTGACCACGATAATCCTCCATCTCACTCTGTCCCCATCCAACTCTCTCCAGTCCCTAACCACCTCCACCTTACAGATATCCCTCCTCACACAATCTTCCCATCTCAACCACGGTCTACCTCTTTCCCTCCTACCTTGCTCCCTCCGATCCACTCTGCCATTCTCTCTTCCCACATCCGCACCAAGTGTCCAGCACATCTCAGCCAGCATTTCACCAATCTGCCTATCAAACTCATCTGCACACCAATCTCCTCCCCTCAGTTCATCCATCGTCCTTTTATCCACCTTCTTTGCTCCCGCAATCCTCCTTACCCAGTTGTTCTTGCAAACCTGCAGCGTCTGTTGTCTCTCTGTCAGTGCCACTGTCTCCAGACCGTAAAGGTAGGCTGGCTTTACACATGACGTCAGAACCTTCCTTTTCAATTTTCTTGATAGGTTTCTGTCTTATGTCTGCCATAACTCTCCCTCCACCCTCCTCCATGCATCTACACCCACCTGAATCCTCCTCTGCACCTCTGCCTCAGACTTACCATCCATGGTCACTGTTCCTCCCAGGTTTTCAAACCTAATTCCCCGCCTGATCTCCTTCCCCTCCAACCTGATATTCATTACACTGGTCAACAATTTTTTACTTTCTGAATGTTGTCTAGATTTCTACAAGTGAATTAGGGTATTCTGGCACTGCTGAATCAGGAAATGGCATCCGTTTCTCTCCATCAGGTCAGGTTTTTGTGCTAAGTTGATTTGAAAAAATCAGATCTTGTGACAAAATCAATTACATTTTTGTGGCATTATCAGCTGATTTTTGTCAACACATATCATCCTAAACATGTTTTTAAGAAAAAAAAATGTTTTGCCAACAACATTTATTGATTACATGATAGAAACATCGATTACTGTCATCTGAATGGTGGGCATTGATAAAGGTAAGTACAAGTAAATTGCATGTTGCGTCACCACTGTTCAAACTTCAGGGCTTGAACTTCCGTTTCTTCGAACTCCTGGAATGTTCAGCGGCAGGGAGGTCTCTCTTCAGATTCCAACAGTAGTCAGCCATCATGACTGCGTCCCAGCGACCCTGATACCTGGTCTCCATCTCCTTCATGTCCTGATGGAATCTCTCCCCCTGCTCGTCACTCATTGAACCCAGGTTCTCAGGAAACCGGTTCATATGTGAAAATAGGTAGTGCATCTTGATGCTCATGTTGCAGCCCAGGTTTCTGAAAGCAGTCAGCATGTTGTTGACAAGTTCTGCGTAGTTTCTGGCCTTATTGTTGCCAAGAAAGTTCTTCACTACCAAAACAAATGTCTTCCACGCTTCCAGTTCCACTTCGTTCATTGAGTTTTTGAACTCTGGATCTCTGATGAGCTGACGGATCTGAGAACCATCAAAGATGCCAACTTTCAACTTCTCCATGGTCAATCCTGGAAAAGCCTGGCACAAGTAAGTGAAGCAGTCACCATCTTTGTCCAGAGCCTTGGTGAACTGCTTGATTAAGCCGAGCTTGATGTGCAGCGGTGGGAAGAGTATTCTGTCTCTGTCCACCAGAGGGTCGTTGATGACGTTCCTTTCTTTGCATGGCACCAATTCCTCCCGCACAGGCCAGTCCTTCTTCGTGTAATGCTGAGCACGGTCCCTACTATCCCACATGCACAGAAAACATGGGTACTTGGTGAAGCCAGACTGTTGTCCCAACAAAAAGTTCACCATCTTCAGGTCAACACAAATAAACCACTTATGCTGATCATAACCAATTTTCTCCAGCACGTACTTCACCGCTTCATACTTCTCCTTCAGTATAGTCGAGTGAGCGATGGGTACAGAGGCAAACTGGTTGCCGTTGTGTAGCAGAACACATTTCAGTGATCGCTTGCTGCTGTCAATGAACAGTCTCCAATCTTTGGGTTCGTACTGTGGCACTCCAAGCTTGAGCAGAAGCGCATGTCATAAATTGGCGCATGTAGGTATTGTACATTCTTCAGAGTTCGTTATTTCAAGAAATACAACTTTTTTGTATCACATTATTACAAAATCTGCCCCATTAACTTTAGTTTTGATCCACGAACTTTATGCTTTGCCTCACCAATTTTTGGAAGATTTTGAGGTTTTATGACTTCAAACTGATCCCTTTTCGACATAATCACCCAGAACTATCGTACCTGAATACTTCTTGTCATTAAAATAATTATTTCCAATCAAAACAATTATTTGACATGACATTTTACCCCCACCAACTTCTTCTAAAATAATCCACACATGCGTACATGTGAACAAAAATGTAAAAAACGACATGTGGCCATATCTCAAAAACTTGACCTGATTGAACAAAACTAATGTGAGTTTTGGATTCAGCGCATCAGATTCGTCCTAAATCAGCTTAAAAAATGCAGACAACAAATTTGTTGTTGACCAGTGTTATTTTCTCTGCTGTCCAAGTCACATCACCTCAGTCTTCTCCATCATCTTCAGCCCATCCTTTCCAAATGCTTCCTTCCGCTCCCCCAGTCAGTACTTCCTGCATCTCCTCGCCACTATCCGCCACAACAGTCAGATCGTCCGCATATGGCATCTTCCCCATGCTACTCCTCAAGCTCACCTTCCTGCTTACCAGCTCCAATACCATGATAAACATGAGTGGACTCAGAGCACTTCCCTGTCTCAAACCAATTTTCAGGCTGAACTCCACACACATTCCAGGGCCAACCAAAACTCTTCCCTTTGTTCCCTTGTGAAGCCCTTCCACCAACCTGACTTCTGCTTCCAGCACTCCCATCAATTTCAGTGTCACCATCACCATCTCTCGGGACAGTCTCGTAGGCCTCTCCAGGTTCAACAAGCTCGAATGAGCTAAGATCCTCGTCCTCTTAATGATGATGTCATAAAAACGAATATGACGTCATTGTGATGTATCAGGTTTGCGATAAATTAATTATCTGTGCTAATGCCCGGCTTGATTCCCGCAACCAAAATTCAAACAGCTTGCCTAGTTTGGGAGATAATGGTATAGGCGATTCCATTAGCGGCGATATTATGACGTCAACTTTTTTTCTCTGAATAATTTCCAAATCAGAGATGGCTACTGCCTGCGCGTGGGCTTTCTGCATATACATGGCAAGTTTCACGAAGATCCGATGAAAACTCTGGGTTGTGAAACAAAAAATGTCAAAAAATAGGAATGACGTCATAAAAATTGATATGACGTTATAGTGATGAATCATATGTGTGGTAATTCATCTCTGCTAATGCCCTGTTCGATTCCCACAAACAGAATTCAAAAAGCTTGCCTAGTTTGAGATAATTTTTTCGGTGATTTCCATTAGCGGAGATATTTTGACGTCATAACTTTTTTTTCTAGGAGGAATTTTCAAAATCAGAGATGGTTACTGTCTGCGCAGGGTATTTTTACATATACAGTATATGCCAAGTTTCAGGAAGTTTCGATGAAAACTGTAGGCTGTGAAACAAATGAAACAAAAAACCATAAATGTCAAAAAATAGGAATGACGTCATAAAAATTGATATGACGTCATAGTGATGTATCATATGTGCGGTAATTCATCTCTGCTAATGCCCTGTTCGATTCCCGCAAACAGAATTCAAAAAGCTTGCCTCGTTCGAGATAATTTTTTAGGCGATTTCCATTAGCGAAGATATTTTGACGTCATAACTTTTTTTTGTCGGAGGAATTTTCAAAATCGGAGATGGTTACTGTCTGCGCAGGGTATTTTTACATATATATTCCAAGTTTCAGGAAGTTTTGATGAAAACTGTAGGCTGTGAAACAAAAAAGTCCACAAGAACAACAACTTGAGTAAGACTTAGAGATCCTCCACGAGGATCTAAAAATCCCAATGCCATCTCACCTTTCACTTCCCACCTCTTCTTCAACAGCTGTCTCAGCATGAACATCACATCCTTCGTCCCCCTATCCTTTCTAAACACCTGCTGCTCTTCTCCGATCTCCATCTCCACCCTCTGCCTTGTCCTCCCATCCAGAATTCTCTCCAGCACCTTCATCACATGACTTTGGGATGTAATGCCCATGTATTTCCCTGGATCTTTAACATTGCCTTCCCCTTCTATGTCAGCCCAGTTAACACTGTCTATCCTCCACTCCTCTGGAATTCAATCCTCTCAAATACATACGAGGTTCATCTAAAAAGTAACGGGACTGAGCCTGCTGTGTGCTCCACTGACACAATTTGAATGAACGGGTTCCGTCAGTCTTTCACAACATTCCAGTAATATACATGATTGGTGATGGTTGATTGCACTCATTGTGTGATTTTTACAGGTCGTACTTTACATGTTGTCTCGTCTGAGTCGTCGAACTTTGAGTCGTGAGCAGAGAGCCAATCTGAAGTTTCTTGCCAAGCTTGGCAAAACACCGTCCGAATCCTTCGCAATGCTGCAGCAAGTGTACGGGGAAGAAACGATGTCACGTACATGTGCATTTGAATGGCACAAGAGGTTTAAAGAGGGACGGGAGGAGGTTGAAGACGATCCACAGTCCGGAAGACCTTCAACGAGCAGAACGGCGAAAAACATCGAGTGTGTGAAGCAGACGGTGTGCTCAGATCGTCGACTCACGGTGCGGATGATTGCTGAGGAACTTTCCATCAACAAGGACACCATCTGGAGCATCATCACTGAAAATCGCAAAATGCGCAAGGTGTGCGCAAAGATGGTCCCCAAGCTGTTGTCCGAGGACCAGAAACAGCAAAGAGTCACTGTCTGTCAAGACATTATCGAGCGCCTCGAGGACGATCCAGACCTGCTCGGGAGAGTCATTACTGGCGATGAATCGTGGATAGTCGAATACGATCCTGCGACCAAATAGCAGAGTCGTTAGTGGAAAAGTCCGGCATCACCAAGACCAAAGAAAGCAAGGATGTCAAAGTCGATGGTGAAGGTGATGCTCATCGCGTTTTTTGACTTCAAGGGCATCGTCCACTTCGAGTTTCTCCCACAGGGTGAAACAGTGAATCAATACGTGTACAAGGAGATCCTCCGGCGCCTCATGAGATCAGTCCAGGACAAGAGGAGGGATCTGTGGGAGAACAACACCTGGGTGCTCCACCATGACAACGCCCCTGCTCACAGTTCCCTGAGCATCCGACAATTTCTGGCGGAGAGGGACGTGCCAACTCTGGAGCAACCCCCATATTCGTCAGACTTGGCCCATTGTGATTTTTTCCTATTCCCCAAGTTCAAGGGGGTGATCAACAGGACCCGATTTCCTGATTTCGAGGCCATCAAAAAGACCGTGATGACGGAGCTCCAGAGGATTCCAGAAGAAGCCTTCCGGGGGTGTATCTAAACATGGAAGAAGAGGATGGACAAGTGTGTGAGACTGGAGGGAAACTATTTTGAGGGGGACAAGCTGTGATTTCAATATATTTTTTGGAATATAATTTCTGTGAAGTCAGTCCCGTTACTTTTTAGATGGACCTCATACATTCACCAGCCTCTTTGTCCAACTAACTCTGACTTCCTCCACTGCAGTTATCTCTGTACACACCTCATCAATGCCAGGCGCTCTCCCCTTCTTCATCCTCTTCAATGCCATCCACACTTCCTCCTCTGTGATCTCCCCCAACTCTGCTGTCTTCTCACATAAAACGGGAGCTCCAGTTTGCTGTTGCTTCCTTCCCAGTTCAACTGGCTCTTTGAAATACCCTTCTCACATCTTCACCACCGTGCCCCTCTCTGTCATCAGCCTCCCATCACCATCCTTAATCACCGCCCCCTTCATGTCCTTCCCATCCTCATCCCTGTCACTAGCCAATTTATATATCATCTTCCTCCCACTGTCCTCCTTTTCCAACTTGGTGTGCGCCTCCTCTGCCTATTTTTCCTCGCCTTATCCACATCCACAGCTCTCCTTGCTGCTTTCTTCTTCTGCCCATACAGGTGTAGCAACCCTGCATCTGGCTGCCTCTCCCTATCCTTGATCTTCTCTGTCCTTTTCCAAACCTCCTTTTCACCAACTGCCTTCGCTACATCCTCCGTCCACCATACCTGTTTTCTATCCCTTGAGGATGCACCCTTTCCTGACGTTTTTCCACACAAAACTTCTGCAATTCTCCAAAACGTCTCTCCATAATTCCACTCTTCCTCCAAAAGTTCAACTTCTTCGTGAAGTTGCTCATGCCGAGTCCTCAACCTCTCCTTGTACTCAACAGCAACGTTTCCCCAACACTAGCCCCACCTAATGATCTGCCGACCCCAACTCTGAACTTCCCTCCTTTCTCCATCCTTACCACAAACACCACAGGCTTGTGCTGGGTGGTAACATGCTTATCCACCACTGCCTTACAATCCTTAACCCTCGCCAACTGTTGCTTCCTTACCACCGCCAAATCCAGTTATGTTCTCTGATGTCCACTCCGATAGGTAATCTTGTGGTTTTCCCACTTTTGAAAGAATGAACCAGCTGTGGCCATCCCATTCCTCGCCACCAACTCCACCAGCTCTTGACCCTCTCTTTTCCAAGTTCCCCAATCAAATTTACCAAAATATTCCTCTTCCCCCAGTTCTGCGACTCCCACATGCATGATAAAGTCCCCGGCAATGCACAGCCTCACCTCCAGCTCAACCATTCCCATCATCCTCTCCAATGTGTCCCTGAATTCCTGCTTCTCTGTGCTTGACACTGCTTGAAAACGTTTGCCATTCAAAACGAAGTAATTCATTGTCAATTGATGAAAGGTCATTCCCAGTGATCATACCTGCAACTGAGACTTTGATTTGACATGTAAATTCTCAACTATATGTGAGTTATAGAAAGGAGTATGATGAATGATTATGTTGCAAAGCAAGAATGTATTCCACAACTTATCGAGCATTCGTTCTTTCAAAGCATTCTCTTGACAATTATTATGATTCTGGACGGATCGCCACTCCGAGGCAGGATACTCAAGCGAGGTTGCAGGAGTTTGTAATTTGGCCAGGGTACTGGCAATAACTCACAATCTGTTCATGGAAGCACCGTGGGATCTTTAACATCCACCAAGTACTACTAACAGAGGGTACACCCAGTTTAATGTCAGAGGGAGATCGCACAGATTAATGGATCGCCCTGCACGTGAAACACCTAAAAGTTATCCTTCCAGCACCATAAAGAGAGGCTGTATAAAATATTCAGTGATTGCATATGAGGCCTTCTACTGCATTTGTTATGTTCCTTTACTTTTGGAGGGATTATTTGTACTTCACATTTCAAACTAGATTTACTGTGTAGTTGGTTGAAGGTGTGTGTCAGATGTAACTGGTTTGTCAGGTCATGTATGGGAGCATGCGCCATAACTGCGCGTCACTGCGTTCACTTTCCGCCAGTACTCCAGGGGCCTCCGTCTGGCCATCCCCCAAGCAGATGCCTGGCCCATCCCTATCTCCTTGAGATGCTGATCAACCTGCTGCAACCACGAGGCACATGGTTGGCCCATTGGCCGCCTCCACTCACGAGGTTCCCTCGCTGAAAGAATCTGGTGAGCAGGATTAGCGTCAGGAAAATGAGCCACATGTCCATACAGCCACAGCTGACGCTCACGACTATGCAGGTCACAAATCTCATTTGAGTCTCTCTCAGCAACCGCTCATTGGACACAAAGTCTGCCCAGCGATAGCCAAGCATTCTCCGAAGATACCTAGAACCAAAGGAATTAAGTTTTCATCTCAGATCCCTGGTCACAGTCCAAGTCTCACATTCGTAGAGCAAGACTGGAATCACCAAGGATCTGAAGACAGACTTTTGTCCTCCTTCACAGATACTAGCAGCGCCAAACCCCATGATCCAGTGAATCCATGATTCCCCAGGCCCGACCCAGACATCTATTGACCTCTGGCTCATAGCCAGCAGAGACATGAATATCACTGCCATGGTAACTGAATTTCTCTGTGACCTCATCATCCTCACCACAAAGATAGCAGCATCCAAGATGTCATTGAAAGCCTGGATCCTCGTTTTGACCCAGGAAACCAGTAATCCCAGCAGCTTCGACTCCTCATTCAGCTTCTCTTCAGCCCCCAAAAGGATATCTAGAGTCTCCACAAAGATGACTGCGAAATCAAGGTCAGAGATCTTGACATTCTCAAACGACGCACCGCAACTTAATCTCTCTGACATCCTCCTCAGAATGCAGTCCATACAAGCGCTGAAAAGTGTGGGGTCAGATCACACCCCTGACGAACTCCAGCAAAAACTGGAAATAAGTCAGAGAAGATGTCACCATATTTCACAGCACTCTCAGTACCAGAGTAGAGTTCAGACATCAGATTGATCAGATTTGGTTGCACCCCACGAAGACCAAGAATCCTCCAGAGGACATCCCAAATCACTGAATCAAACTCTTTGCATAGATCAACATAGGCTGCAAACAGCCCCTGCCAAAACTCTCGTCTGCGTTCGGTGAGGATCTGAAGAGCAAGGATACGGTCAATTGTTGACCTCTTTGGTGTCAAGCCTGACTGCTCTGGACGCTGGTGCTCAAGCAGATAGTGGCGAACCCTGTCAAGAATTATCCTAGCAAAGACCTTGCCCGGCACTGAGAGCAGCGTCACCCCTCGGTAGTTGTTGCAGTCTTGGCGGTCACCCTTTCCTTTCCAGAGAGGGACAAGGCCCCTCTTCCAGTCAGTTGGGTGATGCCTGTGTTCCAGGCAGAGTACAGAACTGCATGCAATGACACGAATACAGCATTTCCACCAGCCTTGAGAAGTTCAGCGTGGATGTCATAGATCCCAGGAGCTTTAGTCCATTTCAACAGGTTCACTGCAGCCTGTGTTTCCACAAACAAAGTTGGATCACAGTTGATTGGAGGGGCAGTAATCGGGATAGTAGCATCCCTGACATCCAACTCGACAGCTGGTGGATCAGCCTGGTACAGGCGCTCAAAGAAACCATCCCAGCAGGGCTTCACTTCGGACTCCTCTGTCAAGAGCCACCACCCTCCGCTTGAACTGCAGTACACCGAGGGATGGGCTTGGAGGAATGCAATGCGTGAATTCCCCTGTAAGCAGGATGAGAATTACTTGACCACAGGTAATGGTCTACCCCCCTCACAGATCCTTGCACATCGGCCTCCTTGTCCACCCTCAGCACACATACAGTTGTATGCCTCAGCTTCCTGAACAACTCAGCTCTGCCATTATGCCTTGCCCTGTGACTGTTGTCAATGGTATCCAGTGTCCCTTGAGAGACAAAATTCTTCTTCGCCCTCAGGTGAGTTCCAAGACATCCACCAGCAACATCATGGACGGTGGTCTTGAAGGCACACCACAACTCTTCAGGATTCACCAAAGCACACAAACCCATCAAATCCCCACTCAGCCTGTTTACAAACTCCTCAGCTACCCTCTCATCCTTGCATTTGACAACATGCAGCAGCGCGAGGATGGTACCATTCTCCTGGATTTATGCTGCAACTTCAGAGTTGCTACAACAAGCCTGTGGTCAGTATTGAGGAACTGAGCACTCCGGTATATCCTGCAGTTCTGGATCATCCTCCAGTGACCATCAATGAGCACATGATCAGTCTCCTTTGCCACACCACCAGCGTTGGAATACCAAGTCCAGCGATGAGCTTGTGGGTGCTGAAACCATGAACTAGCCACCCCCAGTCCATGACTTCTTGCAAAGTCATGGAAGTTAGTGCAATTCTGGTTCACAGTTCCAGACCCAGAGAGACCAACACATGTCTCACAACCATCCGTATCGGTTCCAGTCGATGCATTGAAATCCCCCAAGACGAGAAGGGAATCTCGCCTGGGGCACTGTTCAGCCACAGACTCGAGCGGGGCATTGAAAGCGTCCTTCACTGTGAGATCACTCACCTTAGTCAGAGCATATACAGACAACAGGGAAAGCACACCCAAGGAGTGACGAATCATTCGTCTCATAATATGTCTGTTGACCTGTGTTACCTCAATTATCATTTGAGTCAGCTTATTGTCCTCAGCCACAGCAACTCCTTGGGTATGGTAACCATCAGAGCGGCCAGACCAATAGTACGTGCAACTACCCTCCATGATCTCACCACCATCCGGTCTCCAAACCTCAGAGAGTGCTGCAATTACTATGTTCAAACGCTTGAGCTCAGATGATCACAGAGATGGGAGATCATCCTTTCTTGGAGATAGGACATTCCAGGCACCCACCCAAAGGGACTGCCTCAGGTTGATCCAAGGAGAAAACCGTCTGGTGGACGACACCTCAGCACCACTCCGCCACACAGCACTGCGATCTGACCCTGGACGTTTACCCCGTGGTTTTCCTCTTATCATCAAGGAATGGGGTCCCGAAGGCTTTGTCCCAATCCCGTCTTCCTGTGAGCACAGCTCAGAAGATTCTCCTTCATAGTGGGTTTTCAGATGTAACATTTGTTGGTTTTCTGGAATGATGTGTTTTACGGTGGCCGGAGTGCAAATCCTTCTACCAACCTCCTTAAAAAAAGTAACCCAACTGCAGTAGGACGTTCGCAGGTACAGTTGAGCATGAGAAATGGATGGGCGTTGGCTCACAAGGAGCTCCTCTGCCCTGTTCCATGTTTTGTTTTTAATCCTGCTGGATTTCCAGATCTATAACACCCTCCTCTCCAGAAAACCTGGTGGGGGAGACGGTTTATTCGCCAACAAACCGACCATGAAACAGGTTAGTTCAGGTTTACATGGTACCTGCAGCAAGTGACAGATCTAATCTGGCTTGACCTCTCTCAAGGTACCTCTCTCAATGAAGAGAGAGGTACCTTACATGGTACCTTTCTCAATGAAGAGAAAACGTGTCATACTGGTTTGGATGACACGTTTTCTCTTCATTGAGAAGGATTTTAGGCAGTGCTGCCTTTTCGTAGGTTATATTTATTTGCCTTGAAGGCATGAGGAGTGAGCACAAAATATAGATCGGCATCACCAGGCAAGGTAGACCTGGCCAGGTGGGGCAAGCATTGAACCACTTCCTGGAGGTCATTATTCACAGGTTTTTTTTTCTTCTTACGTTGTAGTTCCTCAGAGACGAGCTTGTTTCTGGAACCACAGAATTCAACTTTTTGATCCTTCTGCCTTCAACTTCTTCTTCTTCTGTTTTCGGCTGCTCCCGTTAGGGGTCGCCACAGCGGATCATCCGTATGATCCGCATAGTAATTTGGCACATGTTTTACGCCGGATGCCCTTCCTGACGCAACCCTGGTCGCCTCTTACGACACAGGGATATGGTACACCTATTTTAACCGGGGTATACACCGGCCCAGTACACTGGTACTCATTTCGCCGACCTCGGAAGGATGACAGGCTGAGTCAACCCCCTGGTGTATTAATTCAGTGGCCCAACGGGGCTTGAACTCAGGACCTTTTGGATCCCAAGCCGCTGCCCTAACCACTGCGCCAACACCAGGCTTATCCTTCTGCCTTCAACTAGATTTGATTATTCAATTGAATACTAATTTCATACCCTCACCACTTTGCCACAACAATGTTCAAGAATGTTTCCATGTTGTGATTCCTCATGCAAACATAAAGTACATCACAATGATTACTTATCCCCTTTGTTTAAATAGCACAAAAATGGGGGCAAATGAGTTTGTAAATCACCTCCATTTATTTTCTATTTCAGCTGTTGTGGAACATCAAAGCAGTGCATCATTTCAAACAGACATAAACTCTGAAAAGGAGGACTCTGCAGCAGCAACAGCAGCAGCAGAAGCAGCAGTGTCCCTGAGTCTTGCAAGGGTTTCAATATGATTGTTAAATTGGAAAATTTGACCCGAAAGAAGGTGAGTGTTTTCATTTTGGATCGCTTTGTTGTTTTCCACGTATAATATAATGAAAGCATGTTCAGTCTTTCAGACTACAGCCTCAGAATCAGCATTTCTTGTTCAGAGAGCATTGTTCAATCTCTTATCAGTCATGGGAAGGGGGTGGGGTTGATCAGGGTAACTGTCATGCACATGGGAAGGGGATGACCTGAGGTTGTGGTGAACACCCATCTTGAATCTTTCAAAGAAAAACCTCCTCTCTTTCATGGAAAGAGGAGAGGTTCTTTGACAGTTAAAGATTTCTAAAAAAAAAATCTCACAAATGTACAATGCCCTCCATAAGTATTGGAACAATGAAGTCAAATTTGTTGCAATTGCTATATTCATGGAATTTGGATCTGAGATCAAAAGATGAATACGAGGCAAAAGTACAGAAGGTGAGTTCATATTTTTGGGTAATTTTATGCATATATGTTTCATCATTGAAGAACAATCGCACTTTTTATGTTCAGTCCTCCTATTTTAGATAAGCATCGGTATTGGAACAAATGACTGGCAGGTATTTCTTATTGCTCAGGTTTTTGATATTGCATTGCTCGTTCACACATAAAAGAGCTGTGAATGTCTCTTTTTGGTTTTTGCCTTGGGAGTCTGCTTTTGGAGTCAGTGGGCATGAACCAACATGATGACCAGAGCACTGTCCATTAAAGCAAAGCAAGCAATTTGGAAGGTGAAAGAACAGAAGAGTTTAATTGGAACCATAGCACAAAAATTGGGCCGAGCAAATACAATTTGGAATATCTTCAAAAAGAAACAACTGGTGTACTTGGCAATAGACAATGGCCAGTCAGCCAAGGAAAACAAATGCAGTTGATGACAGAAAAATCATCAGAGCTGTGAAGACAAACCCTGAAACAACTGTCATTGACATCACTAACAACCTCCAGAGTGCATGGGGTGAGAGTATCACAAGCTGCTGTTCGCAGAAGGCTTCAACAGCAGAGTTGCAAAGATGATGCAGCAAGATGCAAGTTCTGCACCAAAAGATCAGCACCAAAAATAGAATGGCCAGATTAGAATTTGCCAAGAAGTTTGGAGGTGAGCCAGTGGAGTTTTAGAACAAAGTTTTTTTTATGTTGAATTGAGACCAACATAAACCTTTTACAAAGCAATGGAAAGGTGAAAGTGTCGAGAAAGGAAGGAACAGCACATGATCCAAACCATATGCCTCAGCTGTGAAGCATGGCAGAGGTAATGTCATGGCTTGGAATTGCATGGCTGCCTCTGAAACTTGGTCACTCATCTTCATTGAAGATTAAACTAATGACAGCAGCAGAAAAATGAATTTGGAAGTGGACGAAACATTGTGTCTGCCTATGTACAAAGAAAGTGCCTCCAAATTCATTGGGTGGCACTTCACCAAGACAATGATCCAAAACACACTGCCAACGCAACCAAGGAGTTCATCGGTGGGTGGAGGGAGTGGAAGATTTTAGACTGGACAGGTCAATGTCCTGATTTAAATCCAATGGAGCATGCATTTCACTTGCTGAAGAGGAGACTAAAGTCAGGTCAGGTCAGGTATGGGAGCATGTGCCAGAACAGCGCGTCGCTGCGTCCACTTTCCGCCGGTACTCCAGGGGCCTCCGTCTGGCCATCCCCCAGGCAGATGCCAGGCCCATCCCCATCTCCTTGAGATGATGGTCAACCTGCTGCAACCATGAGGCACGTGGTCGGCCCACTGGCCTCCTCCACTCATGAGACTCCCTCGCTGAGAGAATCTGGTGAGCAGGATCAGCGTCAGGAAAACGAGCCACATGTCCATACAGCCGCAGCTGACGCTCACGGACTATGCAGGTAACAAATCTCATCCGAGTCTCTCTCAGCAACCGCTCGTTGGACACAAAATCCGACCAGCGATAGCCAAGGATTCTCCGAAGAGACCTGGTACCAAAGGAATTAAGTCTCCGTCTCAGATCCTTGGTCAAAGTCCAAGTCTCGCACCCATAGAGCAAGACTGGAAGTACCAAGGACCTGAAGACTCGGACTTTCGTCCTCCCGCACAGGTACCGGCAGCGCCACACCCCATGATCCAGTGAATCCATGACTCCCCAGGCCCGACCCAGACGTCTATTGACCTCCGGCTCACAACCTGCGGAGACATGAATATCACTGCCAAGGTAAGTGAATCTATCCACGACCTCAACATCCTCACCACAAACAGACACAGACAGGACAGCAGCATCCAAGATGTCACCGAAAGCCTGGATCTTTGTTTTGACCCAAGAAATCCGTAATCCCAACGGCTCCGACTCCTCATTCAGCACCTCGAGGGCCCCAAGAGGATGTCTAAAGTCTCCGCAAAGATGACTGCATCATCTGCAAAATCAAGGTCCGAGATCTTGACATTGCCAAACGATGCACCGCAATCCTGATCTCTCCGACATCCTCCCAAAAATCCAGTCCATACAAGTGCTGAAAAGTGTGGGGGCAAGTACACATCCCTGACGAACCCAGTAACAACTGGAAATAAGTCAGAGGCGGTACCACCACACTTCACAGCACTCTCAGTACCAGAGTAGAGTTCAGACATCAGATCGATCAGTTTCGGTGGCACCCCACGAAGACCAAGAATCCTCCAGAGGACATCCCGATTCACTGAATCGAACGCTTTACAGAGATCAACATAGGCTGCAAGCAGCCCCTGCCGAAACTCTCGTCTGCGTTCGGTGAGGACATCGAAGTGCAAGGATACGGTCAATCGTTGACCTCTTTGGTGTAAAGCCTGACTGCTCTGGACGCTGGTGCTCAAGCAGATGGTGGCGAACCCTATTAAGAATTATCCGAGCAAAGACCTTGCCCGGCACTGAGAGCAGCGTCACCCCTCGGTAGTTGTTGCAGTCTTGGCGATCACCCTTCCCTTTCCAGAGAGGGACAACAAGGCCCCTCTTCCAGTCAGTTGGGATGATGCCTGTGTTCCAGGCAGAGCACAAAACTGCATGCAACGACGCGAGTGCAGCATTTCCACCAGCCTTGAGAAGTTCGGCATGGATGCCACAGATCCCTGGAGCCTTGCCCCGCTTCAACTGGTTCACCGCAGCCCGTGTTTCCACAAGCGATGGTGGACCACAGTTGATTCGAGGGTCAGCAACAGGGATTGTAACACCCTTGACGTCCAACTCGACAGCTGGGGGATCAGCCTGGTACAGCCGCGCGAAGTAACCGGCCCAGCGGGCCTTCACTTCAGACTCCTCTGTCAAGAGCCTACCACTCTCTGCTCGAACTGCAGTGCTCCGAGGGATGGGCTTGATGAACGTAATGCGCGATTCCCCTGTAAGCGGGACGAGAATCACCTGTCCACAGGTGATGCTCTACCCCCTCACAGATTCTTCGCACATTGGCCTCCTTGTCCACCCTCAGTGCACGTACAGTTTTACGCCTCAGCTCATGAACAGCTCAGCTCTGCCATTCAGCCTGGCCCTGCGACTCTGGTCAATGGTATCCAGTGTCCCTTGAGAGACAAAATTCTTCTTTGCCCTGCGGTGAACTCCAAGGCATCCACCGGCAACATCAAGGACGGTGGTCTTGAAGGTGTTCCACAACTCTTCAGGACCCCCCAAAGCACCCAGACCCCCCAAGTGTCCACTCAGCCTGTTCGCAAACTCCTCAGCTACTCTCTCATCCCTGAGCTTGGCAACATCCAGCCTAGGCTGGGATGGTACCATTCTCCAGGATTTAAGGTGCAGCTTTAGAGTTGCTACAACAAGCCTGTGGTCAGTATTGAGGAACTGAGCACTGCAGACCCTGCAGTTCTGGATCATCCTCCAACGACCGTCAATGAGGACATGGTCAATCTCCTTTGCCACACCGCCAGCGTTGGAATACCAAGTCCAGCGATGAGCTTGCGGGCGCTGAAACCATGAACCAGCCACCCTAAGTCCATGACTTCTTGCAAAGTCAAGGAACTTAGTGCTATTCTGGTTCATAGTTCCTGACCCATGGGGACCAACACACACCTCATAACCATCCCTATCAGTTCCAGTCGATGCATTGAAATCCCCCAAGACTAGAAGTGTATCTCGTCTGGGGCACTGATCAACTACAGACTCGAGTGTGGCGTAGAATGTGTCCTTCACGGTAAGATCACTCGCCTCAGTCGGAGCATAAATAGAGACCAGGGAAATGACACCTAAGGAGTGACGAATCCTTAATCTCATAATACGCTCGTTGACCGGTGTTACCTCAATTATCATTAGGGTCAGCTTATTGGACACAGCTACAGCAACTCCTTGGGTATGGTCACCATCAGAGCGACCAGACCAATAGTAGGTGTAACCACCCACCATTATCTCGCCGCAATCCGGTCTCCGAACCTCAGAGAGAGCTGCAATCCCGATGTCCAAACGCTTGAGCTCAGATGATAACAGAGACAGGTGATCATCCTCTCTTAGGGATAGGACATTCCAGGCACCCACCCGAAGGGACCGCCTCAGGTTAACCCAAGGAGACCGCCGTCTGGTGGACGACACCTCAGCACCACTCCGACACACTCTCCCGCAATCTGACCCAGGGATGTTACCCCGTGGTTTCCCTCCTATCAAAGATTGGGGGTCCCGAAGGCTTTGCCCCAATCCCATCATCCGGTGAGCTGCCCTGCGAAGGGAAGCTGCACAGGAGGTACTCCCACGGAGTGGGTTTTCAGATTTTTTTGCGTTTTTGCGTTTTGCGGAATGAAGTGTTTTACGGTGGCTGGAGTGCAAATCCTGCCACCAACCTCCTAATAAGAAGTAACCCAACTGCAGGAGGACGTCCGCAGACACAGTTGGGCACTAGATATGGATGGCCGTTGGCTCACAAGGAGCTCCTCCGCCCTTTGACAGGTTTTGTTTTTAATCCTGCTGGGTGTCCATATCCAAACACCCTCCTCACCAGAAAACCTGGTGGGGGAGACGGTTTAGTCGCCGACAACCCGACCATGGAACAGGTTAGTACAGGTTTACATGGTACCTGTAGCAGGTCACAGATCGAACCTGACCTGACCTAAAGTCAGAAGTCCCTCAAAACAAACAACAACTGAAAATCGCTGCAGTAAATGCTTGGAAAAGCATCTAAAAGAAAGATACCAAGAGTGTGGTGATGTCAATGGGTCACAAGTTCGATGCAGTTATTGCATGCAAGGGATACGCAACCAAATCCGAACTTTGACACTACTTTAATTTACTTTAATTAATCCAGGACCGTTACAATACTTATGTTTTCTGAAAATGGAGGGACTGAACATAGCACTGATTCAAAATAGCAAGTCAGTGCTATAAAAAGTGCTACTATTTTACAATGGTAAAACATATGTGCATAGAAATCCCAAGAAATATGAGCTGACCTTCTGTACTCTTGCCTCGTATTAATTTGTTTTCATCTCAAATCCACATTTCTTGAGTAGATAGCAATGATAACAAACTTGACTTCACTGTTCCAATACTTATGAAGGGCACTGTTTATTGGGTGGTCGCTGCGAAACTACCCTTATTCTCAGTTTTTCCGTCTGTATATTTGTATGTATGCATGTTTGTTTGTATGTAATGGACAGCTCTGGAGGCCAGAGGAGTCAACCGATTTTGATGAAACTTGACAGGTAGGTTCATACCAGGATCTAGTTGTATGCTTCTGAGCACCGTTGCTATGGACGCCACCGTTGCCTAGCAACGGGACTTTGAAATTTTTGAAAAATCCTAAAAAATATATTTTTTCGAAAATCAAAAATCGGCTTCCAGGCTTTTATGCGCACTGTAATCAACCTCTTTGTCAAAAAATTTCAGCCCGATCCATCAAAAACTGTATGACTAGTTTGCAATTATGTAGCGACCACCCATGTAGCCTACCGGCTTGTCTGTGGATTATTACATTGAGGTGTATTATTATTATCCCTGATGATTATTTGTCTCCCTGTTTACCCTGTGTCTACACCTGGTTAATCCTGTGCTTGTATTCCACCAGGAAAAGGTGTTTTTTCGTGGACAGATGAAACGTGAAATAGTCGTTAAAACTCCAGAAATGGAAGCTCATTCCACCAGCTCAGGAATCACCTTGGAGAGCAGCAGTAGTCATGAAAACAGAGAGGTACTCCTTTTTTTATTTTCTCTGCATCTGAAAAGAAAGGTGTGTTGCATTGATCTTCTGTGAGATTCTTGAAATATAAATTGATGAATACATTAGAGTAATGATGCCCACTGTTTGAATTTTGATCTATTTTGGGTAGAAAATTAAATTGGACAGATGAATGGAAAGTGATTTGAATGTGAAGAACAGTTTATTATTTGCTTCTGTTGTTCTTTCTTTGTAATACCACAATTTAGAAGTTGTTCACTTTTTGTTTTCTTTCTGATTAAGGTGGCGCAGAGGTAGTGCACTTGCATTTGAATCATCTTATGCATCTTGTCTTGTTGGCTTGGTTTGATTTCAAATTGGTTTGACCAAATGCATCTTGATGGTTTGACGAATTTCTCAATTTGATTTCGAAATGGTTTGACTAAATGCATCTTGTCTTGGTTTGATTTCTAACTTGACCACAAACTGTCATGTGGGAGCTTCGCAGGCAAAGCATGACATCACAAACTGTGTTGTCCGTTGGATGAGTGCCAAGGAGGGGACCCATCTGTTCGCATTAGTTGGTGGATATTAAATATCTCAAGGTGTTTTTTTGAATACCACCACGGAATGACGTTATCAGCACCCGAGCCTTTTTCTAAATTATCACTCGCCTTCGTCAAACTTCATGCCAAGCCAGGACATTCAGGAATTAATTTGGCCAAGAGTGCGTACCCTATGTGCCGATGATCTCAACTTGATGGGAAAATAGTGTAAGGACAAGGGTATTTTTTTTTTGTTGCCAAGAACAATGACTAAATGCAGTGTTGTGCGAGACATTGTTTGTGGCCTTCGATATACAGTACAG
>NC_140971.1:33631874-33699374 GCF_056783735.1 Eptatretus burgeri
GCAGCAATAATGGAATAAAAACAATGTGGGGTTGACATTTTTTTCATCTTGACCTAATTTTTTATGGTAATGACCCAATTATAGAAATTTTAACGTCGTTTACCAAAACTCGACGACAGCTTGTCCGATCAGAATGAAATTGCCATTTCTCAATGGCCTCAGCCCGAGAGCAAGGTGCATTTATTCTTCATTTACATCATATCCCTCCAAGTTAAAGGTCAAGGACTCTGACCCCGAGGGGTAATGTTGTTTCGCATGCAGCCTGTGGCTGCTGGCTGCATCATTTTCAGGCAGTGCAGCTGTGCTCCTGATGCAGTGCCCCTGTTTCCAGTAAGCTGGTTCTCCAGTTGCTGACCTCGGAAGGATGACGCGCTTAGTCAACTCACCTGGTGTTATTTCAATTTCATGACTGGGGATCAAATTCAAGACACTAAAATCTTCAGCCATCCATCTTAACCGTTAAGGCAATACTCGGCTTCCTCGGAGTATTAAACCACCATTTTGGCTTTTCTCCCTTTTTTCTGCCAATGTCCGAGCTGGATCTCAGAACAGGTTGGGACTTTCAGAATGAAATTTTGCGTCAATAACAGGAATGAAAAGTATGCATTGTTGACATTATTTTGATCTTCACCAAATTCTTAGTTCACGTGGACTTTAGTCAGGTGAGCTAATGCGATCGAGCAGTGTCCTGAGGTGGGTGAGTGAGTCCTCAGTCACATTTGCTCTACGGCTAGGATACGGCGGCCGTACCCCCCCCCCTCCCCTTGAATTGACAGAAATGTGTGGCGGCCACAGAGTTTCTGAGGTGGCCCTGGGGCGTATGGCTATCTTTTACAGGCCGTAGGGGTCTCCGTGGAATTACAGCGCGGAGTTATAACTTTTTTCATTTCTAGGTTGGCCGTAGCAATTTGTCAAGCTGTAGCCATGACGTAGATGTGTTCCACGTCAACCGTACGTAGGGCGTACGGTGGGCTTGTGTTATTCATGCGGCTGCCGTAGGCTCTTATCAATGAAAAATGAATTTTGCCAACCCCCAAAAAATTACGGCGGCCACACTATTTCCACGGTCGCCGTAGGGTAGTCCTAAGGCGTCCCTGTGTTCACCGTATGGTGGCCTTGCGGTCTGTGTGACTACCTGCGGGCAACGCAGGGTCGACGCACGGTTCCCCTACGCCCGCCGTGCGTCCTCCATACGGCCTCCGTGGCAGTCTGCGTCAACCGTGCGTCCACCGTGCGCTACCGCTAGAGATCGGAGTATAGGTGTTTGCCACACACATCATCACATTTCATATTATATATTATTACAGCATATTATACAGTTTATACAGCACATATACAATAGTATCATATCATACAGCACATCTGTATATAACCTGGTCCACAATCTATATGACAGATATGAGATATGATATACATATGAAAAAGAACTGGTATATATACCCACTCCTTACTGTCCGTCTGGCTGCATGTTCGCCTTAGCGCCCCCCTGCGGTCGCCTTGCAGGCACCTTGAGGCTACCTTGCGGCTGCCTTGAAAATTCTATGGCTGCCGCAGGGACGCCCTAAGGTCACCGTGCGACATAAAATCAATGACCGTACGGCACCCCCACGTTTTCGGTCTCCACAATTTCTAAATACCCCGTGCGGCTACCCGAAAAATAAAAACATGTGACTGCTACATTGTGTGACCGTGGAAATACTGTGGCCGCCCTATAATTGCTAGTGGCCGTAGATTTTTTAGACCCTACGGCCGCCGAGCCAAATGTGACTGAAGCATGAGTGAGTGAGTGAGTCAGTTCTTAAACACTTCAGTTATTATTGCTTGAACCAAACACATGATTTTGTTGAAACTTGGCCACAAGCTTCATATCTGATGCTTAACGAAGGTTTATTGACCATATCAAAATCTGCGCTTATTAAGGGGTACAAGGGAGGTTTTTGACCCCCCTAAATAGGTATTTGCTCTCTTTTCTGAAACTACACACATAATTTCAATGAAACGTGACCACAACCTTCATCACCCATGATGTACCAAAGTTTATCGACCGCATCAAAATTTGCACTCCTGAAGGGAGTGCATGGGAGAGGGGAGTTTGACCCCCCACAATGGGAATTTGCTCTCTTCTCCGAAACGGCACACACAATTTTGATAACACTTAACCACAACTTTCATCAACCTTGATGTCCCAGAATTTGTTCAGGGTATTAAAAAAAAGGTCTGCGGGGGGTTTGAGTGACTGTCTATCGCTTCTCATCCAGGTGAGTTTGAGGACACACAGTCCTGTTTTTGAGGTCATTCTCCAATTATAGACATTTTTTACCTTATTCACCAAAACTCAACCAAGGCTTGTCCAACCAGAACGGTATTGCCCTCTTTAGACAGCATAGAGCGAGGTGCATTTACACTTAATTCGCATCATACCCCTGTGAGTTAAAGGTCAAGGTCAAATGGCAGTTTGAAAAAACAAATAAATAAAAAAAACCCTTTTTTTTGTCATTGCTCAATTTTTGCCATTGCAGAACCTCAAAAACCGCTTGGTCTTCCAAGCTGTTCTTGCATCATAATAGTGGACCTGCATTGAAGATGTGCACCTGATATTTAATTAGTGTCCTTGACCTGTTTTGGATTGTGACCGAATTTACAAAACACACCTTTTTGATCATAACTTGAATAATTTCTCTTCAATTTTCATGTTTTCAAATTTCTCTTCAAATTTCATGAGTTTTCTGGATGTCTTGCAGATGTGGACACATTTTCTTAATTTACACTCTATACCCAAATGTTGAAGGTCAAGCCACATTCACATGGCCACATTGTTTTTGGATCGCCATCATTGGATTGTAGGAGACGGGTGAGGCTTATCCTTGGTGATTGCTTTGTTATCACAGATATCTAATTTCTTTTGAAAACAGGATAAACACACTACCTTTCATTCTACATTGGATGATGTGACAGCCTAAATATGAGTGTAAAAAAATGGATTTTAACTTTAACACTGAAAGTTTGTGGTTGAGATGGAAGAGCCAAGTTACAGTTTGTGGAGTTAATTGGTTACAAGGCAAAACATGTGATTCCAAACTGTCAATTAAATCCACATGGCTCCAATTCACATTTTGTCACTCCCGCAAACATCACATCAGGAGAGAGCGAAGCGGAGAAAATTTAAATCTTGACAATCTCTTCCCAGAGCTCTAACTAACGACCCTGCATGAAGATCCTTGACATTGTTTTGAGGAAAAAATAAAATAAAACTTCAAAACAATTGCAAAATAAATGGTAATATTATGAGTCCGGAGATTTTCCTGAGGGAAACAATTTTTATGCCTCCGCGGACGATGTCGCCGGTTACATTATGTTTTTGGGTTGGCCGTCCATCCGTATGTACGTACGAATGCCTGTCTATGCTAATTTTCTCCTTTTCCCTGCAAACGATTATCTAATTGACATGAAATATTCACCATCGGTGCGACCACTCATGTGGAATGTTTTTATGATGATTATGATGTCATCCGTCTCGTGGTGTGGCAGCCATGTTGGAAAAAAGGAAAAGCTTCTGTATCACTGAAACCGCTCCATGCAAAAAATTGAAACTTCACACATGTGAAGTACTCCCCATGAGAAACAAGTTCTTTTGTTTTTTTGATGTCTTAGGTGGTTTCATGATGACGTCATAACTGCATTCGTCGAATGCTTTATCCAATCGGTCTGAAAATTTTTGAGGATCATCATGGGCTAAATTGTGTTGGAGAAAAAAAAATTCATTATGTCATTGGTCACATGGTTCAGTAGCCATATTGTTTTGATCATACAAACCTTCAAGAATCTTCAAGAAACAGCTGAACAGGTACGAAACTTTAGATGTCTGATCAACATTCCATGAGGAACAAAATATTAACGGCTTGACAGATCGAGGGGAAACTTCACACAAATGTTCCCCAAGCCTTGCAGATACCAGAGTGTTTCACAAGGTCTGGCAGCCATATTGGTTTTAATGAAAATCTTCATAAAAGTATTTCTCTTGAACCGCTTCATAAATTGACATGAAATATCAGTTATGATCCAGTAGTCATGGGAATATATGTTTTATATTTCAACTTGATTGATGCATGATCGAGCAGCCAGAATTATTTAATATTTTGAATCTGGGTTCAGGGATTTCAATCAAACTTGGTACAACTATGTATAATGATGTAATAATGTGGGCAGAGGCATATTTGGTGACGTCGCAACGTCAACGAGTGTCCTATTTTTTTTCCTGTTTCAAAATTCTTGAATAATTTTCTTGTGTTGCCAGTCCATGGTAAAGAATGCATTTGAAACGTACTGAATGGAAATGAAGATTATGCTTCTTGTTACATATTAACATCATTTCCTTCAATGAACATCAACATATAAACATGGTTATGAATCCATTGATTTGTTCAAAAGTAAATGTTTTTGCACCAAACATGCTCTCGGTGGGGCAATCACATTGAAATTTCACTGAAGTTGAAGATCAAGTAAATCAGAAAAACAATGATGAGAATTATATTAAGGAACTAGAAGGACACTCGGTAGAGTGCATACCTCCGCCACGCAATGTCTGATCCATTCCTCATTCTCCAACCAAATTTACCAAAACATTTTTCTTCCCCCGATTTCAGTACTCCCACATGCGTGATAAAGTCCCCTGCAATGCACAGCCTCACTTCCAGCTCAACCATTCCCATCATCCTCCCCAGTGCATCCCTGAATTCCTGCTTCACTGTGTTTGAAAACGTTTGACAATGAATTACTTTGTTTTGAATGCCAATCGATCTATGATAGGTCACTTACAGTTATCATACATGCAGCTGAGACTTACATTTGACGTGTAAATTCTCACCTCTATGTGAGTTATAGAAAGGAGTATGATTAATATGATTATGTTGCAAAGAAAGAATGTATTCTGCAACTTCAAGAGCATTGGTTCTGCTGAAGCATTCTCTTGACGATGGTTACGATTCTGGATCAGTCGCTACTCTGAGGAAGGATACTCAACTGAGGTTGCAGTAATTTGTAATTTTGCCAGGGTACTGGCAGTAACTCACAATCTGTTCATGGAGGCATCGTGGGATCTTCAACATCCACCAAGTAATACTCACAAAGGGGACACCCAGTTTAACGTCAGAGGGAGATCACACAGATTAACGAGAGGAGGAGATTGGGACCACACTCTGTGCAGAGCGTTGGTGCTGCTTAAGCAGTCTCCTTGGCTATTGGGCACAATCCTGGACGGGTCGCCACTCTGACACAGCATACCAGCATGCTGGCACTCATTTCGCCGACCTCAGAAGGATGACAGGCCGAGTTAACCCCACCCGGTATTAATTCAACAGCTGAGCGAGATTTGAACTCAGGACCCAAGGATCCAAAGCCCACCACCCTAACCATTAAGCCAACACCAGGCATACAGATGAACGGATCGCCCTGCAAGTGAAACACCTCAAAGGTATCCTTCTAACACAATAAAGAGAGGCTGTATAAAATATTCATTGATTGCACATTAAGCCTTCTGCTCCATTGGTTGTATTCCTTCACTTTTGGAAGGATTATTTATCCTTCAAATTTCAACTTAGATGTACTGTGTCGTTGGTTGAAGGTGTGTGTTAGATTTTACTGGTTTGGATGACACATTTTCTCTTCATTGAGAAGGATTTTAGGCAGTGCTGCCTTTTTGTAGGTTATATTTTTCTTCCCCTCCTTATTTGCCTTGAAGGCATGAGGAGGAAACACAAAATATGGACTGGCATCACCAGGCAAGTTATACCAGGCCAGGTGGGGCAAGCAGTGAACCATTTCCTGGAAGTTGTCATTCACAGTTTTTATCCCCCGCCGCGTGGTGGAAGGGGGATATTGTTGTCACTTGGGTCGTCCGGCTGGCTGGCTGGCTGGCTGGGCGTCAACATTTATAGCTGTGAGTGCGATAACTCATAAACTGTTCACCATATCGATTTGAAATTTGGGTCACACATATACCACCTGAAAAGGAAGAACCCTATTGATTTTGGGCGTGGCCGGATCAAAGATGGCTTGAAAAATCCTTAAGTGCTGCTTAAGCAAGCAAGATCCGAATGTGGTGGCCATCTTGAAAAAAAGTTTTTTGTAATAAATGGAAAACCGCTTATCTGATTTCAATTATTTTTCAATGGCGGTTGGTTTTGGGCGTGGCCGGATCCAAGATGACCGACTGGGGTGGCCATCTTGAAAACAAGATGGCCGACAGGCGGCCATCTTGAAAAAAAGGTTTTATGTAATAAATGGAAAACCGCTTATCTGATTTCAATTATTTTTCAATGCCGGGGGATTCCCCATCTCTGATGGTATATTTTTCTTTTCTTCTTAGATTGTAGTGTTAAGAGACTAGCTTGTTTCTCGAACCACAGAATTCAAATTATTGATGCTTCTGCCTTCCGCTGGATTTGATTCTTCAATTGAATAGTAATTCCACACCTTCACCACTTTGCCACAACAATATCCAAGTGTTTCCACGTTGTGATTCCTCATGCAAACAGAAAGTACAGTATATCACAATGATTGCTTATCCCCTTTGTTTTAAATGATCCACTGCTCTGGTTTTCCACTGCGGCTGAAATTGAAAATATATTGAGGTGATATACAAACTCATTTGCCCCCAATTTTGTGCCATTTCAACAGACGTAAACTCTGGAAACGTGGACCGACGCCGCAGCAGCAGCAGCAGCAGCAGGAGCAGCAGCAGCAGCAGGAGTAGCATCCCTGAAGAGTCTTGCAAAGGATTAAATTTGCTGGTTAAACTTCAAAAGTTGACCAGAAAGAAGGTGAGTATTTTTATTTTGGATCGCTTTGTTGTTTTCCACGTAGAACATAATGAAAGCACGTTCAGTATTTCAGACTACAGCCTCAGAATGAGCATTTCTTGTTCAGAGAGCATTGTTAAATGCCTTATCAGTCATGGGAAGGGGGTGGGGGAGGGGTGGGGTTGATCAGGGTAACCATCATGCATATGGCTTCAAGATGGCTGTTCATCACAACCTCAGGTGATGACCTGAGGTTGTGGTGAACAGCCATCTTGAAGCTTTCAAAGAAGAACCTCCTCTCTTTAATGGAAAGAGTATTTTAGGTGAGCATAAGTATTGGAACAAATGACGGCCTTTTATTGCTCAGGTGTTTCTTGTTACATTGATTGTTCACACATAAAAGAGTTGTGTGTGTCCCATCGTGGTTTTAGCCTTTGCTTTTGCCTTGGGAGTCTGCCTTTGGAGTCAGTCGGCATGAACCAGTATGATGATCAGAGCACTGTCCATGAAAGAAAGGCAAGCAATTTGGAAGGTGAAAGAACAGAAGAATTTAATTGGAACCAAAGCACAAAAATTGGGCCAAGCAAATACAATTTGGATTATCTTGAAAAAGAAACTACTGGTGTACTTGGCAATAGACAATGGCCAGGTCAACCAAGGAAAACAACTGCAGTTGATGACAGAAAAATCAGAGCTGTGAAGAAAAACACTTAAACAACTGTCAGTGATATTCTTGTGGGCCGGGGTTCGGCGGCGATAAACGACCACCAGGGGGAGCAGTCGAGCCGTCTCCCACCGAACACCCGGAATTTAGGTGGTGACTCTCGGACAACTCCGAAAGGTCACGGGCCACTTAGAGGACCATGGTCGCTAATATTTTGACGGCGTGAGGTCGGGTCCACTTGTCTAATTCCAATTTACCTCAGTCCCCATACCATGTCGACCGGGAAACCATACCCTTGGCCGACTTTGTCCGAACCGAGTCGCTATCACCGACTCGGATCCGGCGTAACCGAGTGGAAGTTACCAAAGCCGCGCCGGACCCAATGACAACTTCCCGGCCCAAACGGCCTTACTATTTCTCAATACGCACCTTGCGAGGCCAATGAAAGAAAACACGAACAACGAACTGGAACATTTAATACGGGGGTTTATTGATAACAATAATCGGGGAGGGGAGCACACAAAGAGCAGAGTTATCCGAATAAAGAAATGTAATGTACAAAGAACACAGGGCACTTAGACAGTTTCTACTTACAGGACGGCGCCACACACACACACGCATACACCAAAAAGAACTGGACCCCATCGGGTCTTCATTCGGTAGAGCCTGGCCGGGGTACCTTCCCGCCTCGTGTGGTCTGGTCGAGCTTGTCCGGTGGCGGGACTTGAACCCGCTGCCAGCAATGCAGCACCAAGCGCCAGGGACCAGGGACGACGCCACAGACTCCAACCAGCATGGGAACGGACCAGACGAGACGCCAGCAGGCAAGACAAACCTTCCTCTCGACGACGGCTCGCCACCTCGTCTTATCCTTCCCCTCCCTCGTGGGTCAAGCGAAACGCTCTGAGGTACTCGCCTCCGGATTGGACGAGGGGTTGTCTGGCGACTTGTGGCCGCCGTTGATTGGACGAGCTCACAGTGGGCGGAGGGAACCTCACCCCTGTACATAACACGCTGCACGTGGGCGATGTATGGCGATGGTGCGGAAACGAAGGATGAAGATTTAAAGATATAAAAAAAACCTGACTATAAAAGTAACTCGAAGCACACACACGAAATTTCCATTAGACAGAAGGACGGGACCCTGACTATAAACACATACTTATCAAAATAACTGAACTGCGGGGGCTGCTGTCTGTCTGTGTGCAAATGGCTTCCAAATTCGTAACAATATCACCAACAACCTCCAGAGTGCATGGGGTGAAAGTATCACAAACTACTGTTCGCAGAAGGCATTGACAGCAGAATTACAAAGACTACACGGCAAGATACAAACCTCTCATCAGCACCAAATATATAATGGCCAGATTACAATTTGCCAAGAAGTACAGGGGTGAGCCAGTAGAGTTCCAGAACAAAGTTTTTTATGTTGAGATGAGACCAAGATATACATTTGCCAAAGCAATGAAAATGTGAAAGTGTTGATAAAGGAAGGAACTGCACATGATCCAAAGCATACTACCTCAGCTGTGAAGCATGGGAGAGGTAATGTCATGGCTTGGAATTGTATGGCTGCCTCTGGAACTTGCTCACTCATCTTTCGTGATGATTAAACTAATGACGGCAGCAGAAGAATGACTTTGGAAGTGTGCACAAACATTTTGTCTGCCGATGTACAAAGAAAATGCCTCCAAACTAATTGAGTGGTGCTTTACCATACAGCATGGCAATGACCCAAAACACACTGCCAAAGCAGCCAAGGAGTTCATCAGGGGGAGAAAAAGTGGAAGGTTTCAGATTGGCCAAGTTGATCTGATTTATATCCAATGGAGCATGCATTTCATTTGCTGAAGAGGAGACTAAATTCAAAAACCCCTCAAAACAAACAACTGAAAATTGCTGCAGTAAAGGTTTGAAAAAGCATCTCAAAGGAAGACACCAAGAGTGTGGTGATGTCAATGGGTCACAGGTTTGATGCAGCGATTGCATGCAAAGGATATGCAATGAAATCCTAAGTTTTATTCTGTTTTAATTTACTTTAAGTTGATCCATTACAATACTTACGCTTTCCTAAAATGGGGGGACTGAATGTAAAACGTGCTAATGTTCTACAATGGTAAAACATATCTGCAAAAAATACGAATAAAAAAGAGCTGACCTTCTGTACTCTTGCCTCGTATTCATTTGTTTTTTTTCCAAATCCACATTTCTTGAGTAGATAGCAATAATTACAAATTTGACTTCACTGTTCCAATACTTATGAAGAGCACTGTGTATCTTTGTATTATGACCCTGAAGTGCATTGTTATTATCCCTGATGATTATTTGTCACCCTGTTTAACCTGTGTCGACACGCATTTAATCCTATGCTTGTGTTCCACCAGGAAAAGGTGTTTTTTCGTGCACAAATGAAATGTGAAAAAGACAGTAAAATGCCAGAAAAGGATTCTTCCATCAGTTCAGGAATCACCACCTTGAATAACAGCAGTAGTCATGAAAACAGAGAGGTATTCCTTTTTTATTTATTTTCTCTGCATCTGAAAAGAAAGATGTTTTGCATTGATCTTCTGTGAGATTCTTGAAATATAAATTGATGAACCTATTAGAGTAATGATGCCCACTGTTTGAATTTTGATGCAGTTGGGGTCGAAAAATTTAATTGGACAGTTAGATGGAAATTGAATTGAATGTGCAGAACAGTTTATTATTGGCTTCTGTTTTTCTTTATTTGTAACAACATAATTTAGAAGTAGTTCACTTTTAGTTTTCATTCTAATTATGGTGGTGCAGATGTAGTGCACTTGCATTTGAGCCATCTAGTCTTGGTTTAATTTCTAACTCTACTTCAAACTGTCATATGGGGGCTTCGCAGGCAGGGCATGACATCACAAACTGTGTTGTCCCTTGGATGACTGCCAAGCAGGGGACCCATCTGTTCGCATTAGTTGGTAGATATTAAATATCCCAAGGTGCTTTTTTGAACAACTACAAGAAATGACGTTATCAGCACCCGAGCCTTATTCTAAGTTATAGCTAGCCTTCGTCAAACTTCATGCCAAGCCAGGCCGTTCAGGAATTAATTGGGCCAAAAATGTGTACCTTATGTGCCGGCGATCTCAACTTGATGGGAAAATGGTGTAAGGACAAGGGTATTTATTTTTTTGTTGCCATGAACAATTACTAAATGCAGTGTTGTTTGAGAAATTATTTGTGGCCATCGATATACAGTACTGTCGGACCCCGCGTATTCGCGGTTTAGAAAATGCGACCTGAATAGGGTAAGAATACTGATTCTGGCTCACTTTTCCCCATGTAAATGAATGGGGGATTTTCAGCGATTCCCTTTTTCAATGGCGATTTTCCCTAAAAATAAACCCCCTTTTTATCCCAAGGCATATTTATTTGTCTCCCCTTTTAACCTGGAGGTTGAACCTCATTGAATTGAACACCTGGGGGTTGAACAGCTCACTCATTGAACCTATAAAGATTTGTTCATTCTCAAATTCCTTCAATAGTTTAATTTTCTTTGCACAATAATCCCCATCTAAAATATTGACAAACAAAACATTTGAATCTTTATATTTTTTAAGATACCCCTTTTGTGCCATTACGAAATGATAAACTTCTCTTAATGCTCTTGTTTGACCACCTCCTGAGCCACATATCATTTTGAGATTATAGTAAATTGTTTTTTCATTGTTCAATTGATAACCATCAAAGTTTTCAGTCCATTCAAGGATATTCATTTTTTTCTTTACATCCTCTAACTTACTAGTTTTTAAATTAATTCGCTTATTTGTTTTATTTACCTTTGTTTTAGTTATTTTTTCAATAAGACTTATTTGATATTTTTCACATTCATTATGTTTTCCATTTATATACCAAGACTGAGATTTTCTCCACTCTTTAGTTTGATTAATACTTGGTTTAACCATTTATATATTGTGAAAAAGCGGCGGTAGCCCTTAAAAAACCCTAACCCATCTTCCCATCGTTAAAACACAATCTATTCTATTTACTCTATCATACAATATCCATATGGAACACAATCTATTCCATTATCTAAAATAAATCTCTTATCATCAAAGGCTCCTAATGCCTTTTTATTTACTTCTTCACTATATATGTTATGTTTATAACTTCTTATTGTATTCATTTTCCTATATTCTTCTTTCTTATTCATCAAACAATTATAATAATTTCTAAAAGTTATTGATTTCTTTATTACATATTTCTTTATTCCCTTTAACCTCTTATCAATCTGTTCACCATACTTATAAGCATATGCCTTTGCTCTCAATCCAATAAACTCACTCATTACTTTTCCACCCAACTCATCCTTAAACTTACCAATAACCTTTTCATTCTTTTTGGAAAATAACTCACTCTTCTTGCTGAAATTACTTGTATCATATACTCCAATATTTTTCTTCATATCTTCATAAACATCATTAGTTTTTATATCTAGGATAAAACTATCAGTGTCCATATACAACAATGAAACATTTTCACCATACTCTTTCTTTAAGTCATTATACAAATAATCATACATCAATATCTTTGATAAATCAAGAACTGCTGTTCCAATATAAATTGGTTTATCCATTACAATACTTTCCTTTTTCATATGAATTGCAGAAAAGTTCTCTGAAAAAACCTCTTCTCTCTCAAAACTTGGTTTATTTATCAATCTCGAAGCTTCTTTCCAAGATGTTGCGAATCTAATGTTTTGCCTGTTTCTAACATTTTCCATAGTCTTTCCAAATACAGCATTATTCATTAATTTATAAAAGTCCCCTTCAAATTTTACTTTTGTATTTGCTCTCATATCTGTATTGAATTGAATATACTTTTTCACCCAAGGACTTTGTTTAAATTTTAAAACTCTATGAATTTTAGCTACTCTCAATCCTTCTCTCAAAAACTGTTTTAAGCTTCTCTGATGTAAAACATATCCCTCTTTATCATAGAATGTTGTTAATAACTTTTCTGTTGATTTGCCTTTAATATTAAAACTTTTATGATAATCACTGAACCATTCTTTCTTTGGGGTTTCTTTCTCACATGCAAAAGGAAGGTCTTTATGCTTATTATGAAGAACACTCGGGTACCTCAAATCAACTTCAAAATAATAACCTTCTTCTTCGTCATTCAATTCCTCTTAAGAAGAAATAACAATATTCATCAATATTTTCTTCCACCCACTCTAATTTACCATAAGGCAGAGATTGAGACATTGCCCATCCATACAAATTATTAGCATCAAAATACATCAAATAATTACTATCTTTTTCACTATCATAATTTGGGAGATATTTATTATTTGCTTTAGCATATCTTTTTGAACATACTTGTGATATTCCACCTCTCTTAGACTTCTCAATCATCAAAAGCATATCTACATCACTGATTAAATCTATATCTTGTTTTGTCATTTTCAACATTGCACTCCAAGCTAAACCAGGAGCTGTGAAATAGTGGGCAGGGTCTAATCCATAACAATTTTTATTATGACAGAGTGTTCTAAAAGCCTCAAACACATCAGCTAACAATAAAACATCTGTTTTTAGATATAAATCATGATATTCTCCAAGGTTCTTTCTCTTAAATATTTTCCATATTTCTTGTGCGTGTTTATATTCCTTATCACTTATCTCTTTTTCATAAAGGTTATTATAGAAACTTTCTTTTGAAGGAAGTTGTGTTTCTTTAAATCTCATAAATGAATCCATATAATCATAAGGATAAATTCCCTTACTTGTAAGAATTTTCTCTTTACTTTGAATTTCATTCCTTGTTTGAATTTCCTCTCTCGTAAGAATTCCTTCTTTAATCAGAATTTCATCTTTAATCTGAATTTCCTCTTTAGTTTGAATTTTCTTTATAATTAGAATTTCATCTTCAGTTAGAATTTCTTCATTAATTAGAGTTTCCTCTTTACTTTGAATTCTCTCTTTAATCTGAATTTCCTCTTTAGTGAGAATTTCCTCTTTTGGAAAGAATGAATTAAGATTTGGAAAAGAGTCCGTGGAGCTTAGATTTGATGCGAGGTAGGCTAGTGGTGTTCCCATAAACTTGTAAGAATCTAGAAACCTAATACGAGTTAAAGGTTTTGTGAATATCATTTTTGAAAATGAAATATACTTTTGACTTGTGTTTGTTATGGCAGAAATATTCCCTGGTGTTTTTGAAAGTTCATTTATAAATAGATGTGTATCATAGTTGGCGCTGTTGTGAAGGAAGACTGGAATAAAAGAAGGTAATTTATAATTAAGATTACAACAGGAATGAGCGGGACCTCTATATTTACCAGTAAGATGACAATGGTCTCTAACTTTAGACTCCTTAATTTCCCCCTCACAAATATGACAGATATTGTTCATTCTAAATTCTAATTTTTCTTCTTTGGTTAATTTCATCGGTTCATTTGTTTCTTTCATTAATTTAGTGAGTCTTATACAATCCTTTTCTAATCGTTTTACAAACTCTTGTGAAGCATTTTTTCCACGATAATGTTCAAGTTTGTTATACTTTTCTCCAACAGATGATTTGATATAATAACAGAAACCCCAAGGAATATGTTTTTGATATTTATTTGTATATGGTTCTTTTGGATTAGGAGAAGCAGTATTTATCTTTTTAAGGATACATTCAAAATCAGCGTATATCACAAATGGGTGCATGATAGATTTATTATAATCTTCAAAAGAAATCTTTTCACCAGGTTTAGGCATTGTAATTACAGCTGATTTATGATTACTACAATATTTTGAATGTTGTTCTAATCGTTCTTTTGTATGAAATGAATTAAGACATCGCTTACAAGGATATATTTTGTTTGCTGTTCTGAATACCTGAGAAGAGATTAATCTTGATAAATTATTGATGTATGTGTAATGTGAATTCTTTCCAACACTAAAATATAAAAGGTCAATGTGTGTTTCTTCATTTTTATAGTTGTTTGAAATTTTTAATATTTGAACTTTGTTTGTATCCGTTAATCCATATACATTAATAGAAAGATTATTCTTTTTCTCAAATTTGGGAATATCTGTTAGTGGCATTGGGAATTTAAAATCTTTAATGTCCAAGGCATTCTCATATTTCATATATTGTTTTACTCTTTCTGAATTACATTTTGGTGGATGAAAGTGAGCAAGAACAGACCAGAGAAAACATTTATTATCATTGTTCTTAATATTAACAACTGCCTTCTTTAGTTTTATTTCTTTTGGTAATTCAATATAAGAAGAAGCTTTAAGAGGGTTTGATTTTAGAATGTGTATATCTAAAAAGATGATTTTTTTAATATTGAATCCACTTCCTACCACTGTATTATCAACATCCTCCTCTTGTCTTGATAGTTCTTCATAAACCCCACTATTCAAAAAATCTTGAAATGATGTTATAAAATGAAGACCTGTTCTCATATAAGGAGTATGTTCTTCATCTTGTCTTTTCATATTCATTTTCACTCCCATATAAAACTTTAAAGTTTTCATTTCTTTTAATGTCTTTTTAATAAATTTTTCAACATCGGGTTTCACTATTTCAATTGATTCAGCTATTGATGATGGACCGGGTTCTCCAAATTGAAAAATCCTTATTTTTATATGCCCTTTAAATGCCCCATCAGTGTTTTCAATATAATAGTCTCCCTTTACTTTAAACTCATTTTTCTTGTGTTTTTGTGATTGAAGATGTTTATTATAACTACTCTTCAAAACATCCTTTGAACAGATATCACAATGTTTTCTTTCCAACTCAAGAGGAGATATTTGATGAAATAGATTAAATGTGTGTTTGTTGGTTCGGAGGTGTTTTCTATAATGTTTATATTCGTGATTACAAACATCGCAGTACGTTGTATTCACCATATTTATAGAATAAAACTTTGCTTAAACTAAAATTTTCTTGATGAAAATTTCGTTTAATTTATAGGTGAATCTGTGCTTAAAAACATTTTATCCTCCAACTTTTTCACTTCATAAATACAATGTTTCAAGACACAAAAGACAAGTTTCAATCAATCTCTTCATCTGTTAAAGATACTGAGAAATATGTCACGGATGTAAAATTGAACAAAGATAAATATAACAACTATTGGATAAAAACTATTATGGTAAATAATATGAGTTCTTCAATTTCCTTCAGTGGAAGGGCTTTTAGTATACCTGGTAGAACATCAATTAAAGTATCTCTAACAAAAGTTTCTCCTCTCCTTCTAGTAATATATTCAAAACTAGAAAAAGCAATGAAACAAGAAAAAGTATCAAAGAACAAAAACCTTATGGATGAAGCTTTAGAAAGAAAAGATAAGACCATCTGTAATATACAAGGAGAAATTTGTATTTTTTTCAACAACCCTAAAGATGTAAATCCTGATGAAATAAAGGATGTTAATATATCAGGTGAAATGACATTTCGTTCAATAGTAGTTAACGATAATTTTAAAATTACCTTTAATATAAAAAATGTTGTCGTTGAATCTGATAATGAAAAAAAGTATATCGATATCGATGGTAATATACAACTGAAAGTATAGATGAATTTCAGTTTAAGTAAAGTTTTACTTTATAAATATGCTAGACTTTCCTGATTCTCCATATGACAAATTTGAGAATTGTCCTGCGTGTGAAAGACGGGGATTAAACACAGAGTCAAAAGCCTATAAACAATGTATATTCTGTGATTATCTTCTAATTAATGATAATAAAAAATATAAAAAGGAAAATAATTCTTTTAGATTTACACCAAAAATGAATTACTTTACAAGATTGATTAGAGAAATGAATGTAAAGTATGAGGGTGATAACACACCTTTCCTTACAAGGGAAGAAACTGAACGTATAAGAGAAATGTTCAAAGGATTGTTGTTGTATATTATTCATGGATGTAATTTTCAGGGAAATATCAACACAAGATATTGTATAAATAAAATAATGGATTATCTTGAAATTAAACCTGAACTTAGGATAAAATATAGAGTTTCTAAAAAAGCCAATAATAAATTAAATAACCTGTTTTTCAAATATATAAATGAATGATTTTTTACCTATTTGGGAAAATAAGATAAAATTTAACAACCATAAAAATCTCCCAAATTCATTAAGATGTCTCATAGTTGGTTCAAGTGGATGTGGATAAACCTGCTTACTTTTAAAAATGCTCCTCACTCCCAACTTTTTAGATTATGATAATTTAATAATTTTCACAAAGTCGAGTTTTCAACCAGAGTATCAACTACTCTCACAAGGTTTTAATGCTGGTCTTCAAAAAGAAGATATAATCGGTTTATTTAAACGTCAAAAAAACCTAAATGATTATAACATTGAAGATATAATTCAACTATTTTGTGATACACAGAGATGTAAAAAGAAATCAAATCCTATAACTTGTATTCTTAGTGATAATACGGATGATATACCGTCTCCCCAAGATTTGGATAAATCAAAAAAGAACCTCGTTATCTTTGATGATTGTGTTAATGAGAGAAACCAAACGGTAATGGACAGCTACTACACAAGAGGGAGACATTCTTCTTGTAATTGTATTTATCTTAGTCAATCGTACTTTCAACTTCCTCGTCGTTCCATCAGAAACAATGCTAATACTTTTATTTTATTCAAGTTAAATTCAATAGATATCAATAATTTTTGGAGAGATAATTGTTCTACATTATGTAGTAAAAAGAAATTTGAGGATTACATGAAGCACACGACTGAAAAATATAAATATATTGTTGTGAAACAAGATGAGATATTAAGGGATATATTTTTTGTTTTATAAACAATTACATATATAAATGACAACTATTATTATAAATCTTGTGGGTAAATCTGCTTCTGGAAAAAACTTTCATAAATCAAGGTTCTTGTGTAGTACAAATGAGAATATTGTAAATTTACTTAAAAAACACCCCGTGATACGCATTATATCAACAACAACTCGAGCAATAAGACCTGGAGAAATAAAAGGTGAAGATTATCACTATATTTCAGTGGAGGAACATATGCGATTGAGGAATGAAGGACAAATATTTGAGGAGGTTTCTCTTGGTACAACAAAATATTCACATTGTAAGAGTGGGTTAAGGAAACTAAAATCTGGTGGTGTTGGGATATTAGAAACTAATCCAGAAGGAACGAGACAAATTATTAAATATCTGAGCGGGGTGAAGATTTTATCATTCGGTTTTGATGTTGATGAAGAAACTCAACGCAAACGTATGAAAAGCAGAGATGCAAGGATTAGTGAAGAAGAAATTACAACTCGCATTAATGTTAATAAAGAATTTGATGAAATATTTAAAGAAAAGGATTTATTTGAACACATCTACTTGAATGATGAAGAAAAGGAAAATTTCCCTGTTAATCTTTACAATTCATTAAATGATATTTTACAATAAATAAATGGATACAAAAGAAAGAGCAAGAAGATTTAAGGAACATCAAGAGTTGGTTTCAAAAGTTGTAAAACAACAGGAAGACATAAAGAAGAAACGCAGACAGAAACTAACGGGCGAAGAAGCATTTGAAAGAAAACAAGAGAAATTTTTTAAACCACTTTTAAAAACTTCCCAAGAAAAAATGAAAGATGTTTCCACAGTTCCCACAGTAGAATATACTCCCAGAAAGCTTCAAATGTTAAAAGATTTCAGTCAAATGACGGAGGAAGAATTGGAGCATTTAGGAGAATTAGAATATGATGATGAAGGTTTATTTCAACAACTGGAAGAGATTAATCAACCCCCTGATTATATTGTGAATGCTGTTCAAAACAATGAATATTCAGCGGATTCAAAAACCAAAGCAGGACTCATTCCAACAGAACAACCAGCAATATTTCATCTTGTTCAAGAAAAGGTATTGATATTTAATGATGAATTAAGGTTCTTAAGTTCTGCTCAACCCCCTGTTAAACTAACTCCGAGATTAATGTTTCTTCTCACAAAAGATGGAAGACAAGGTTCAACTGTGAGGGATGAATCAAAGTATATTGATAAACCATTGGATATGGAAAATAATGATGATAGAGTATATATTGATTTGCTGAACACTCTAAATTATAAGGTTATTCTTTCTGGTAAAAGTAGGAAGAATGAGAAGGAGAAACACATTATTCAGGCTTTAAGTATCCTTGGTTCAGGTATTAGTTTTCTTCCAAATGACCCATCGCAATTAGTTAATAGACTGTTATTGTTGTTCGGCAGTAAGAAGGCTGGAAATAACAATTGTTTTAATGAAGCATCAGCCATTTTAGACCAGTTGATGAACATGAAAATAATTAATAAATCTCAATATAAAGACATTTTATCTCATATTAAATAAGATGAGAAGCACAATCCTGAGTTTTAATTTTACAACAAGCGACCACACATCTTCATTCCCATACCCACTACAACTTGACACAACAAAAGAATATGAGGCATCTTTATTGTCCATGGAAACTTATAATACCTTATTTAATATAACCGAGAAAAATGACAAGTTTAGTTATAATCCGGGAAGTGGATACAAAACGATAACAGTCTCACCGGAGCATACGAGATTTCTCAAATATCTTCCGAAATTGCTCGTCTTATGAAAGAACAGGGTGATGAACCAAAAAATATTGTTATAAACATTCAAAAACATACTTCAAAATCAACGATTAAAGTTAAAAATAACTACAAGGTTGATTTCACAATTGATAATTCATTTAGAGAGTTATTGGGTTTCTCCTCAAAAAAGATTGAAACTAATGGGACGTTTTACAGTGATAATGTCATTCAAATATCCTCAGGAATAAATTCGGTGTTAATTCACTGTGATTTGATTGATGGTGCTTATAATGATGGAAAAAAACAAATACAATATTTTCATTCAGCGCATACTCAACCCCAATTGGTTATAAATTCAATATGGAACCTAAAAATTTGGTTTATCTACCTGTGTCAGGAAAAACCATACACAGAGTAAATTTTAGGATAACCGACCAAGATAATCGTGTGATTTCTTTTAATGGAGAAGTTATATCCATCAGAATTCACCTACGTGAAGTTTTCCAATAAATAAATACGATGGTTATTGTGAGGAAACACGAGTTGGGAAAATATAAAATAATTACAGGGGATGGGATGTTCCTTTCCCCGTACTACAAGGGTGAAGGTATGTATCTTGGTAGAGGATACTATAAACCTAAGAGACAAAGGGGTGTCGGACATCAATTTAGAGGAGATGGGATAATTGATACTCTCATGGGTATTGGTTCAACTATTCTTAAACATAAAGACCTAATTGGTTCAACTGCTTCTGCTGTGGGAAATGTAGCAGGTGCTGTAAAGAGTATAAAAGATGCTCAGAAGGAATCTCATAAATTACAAGCAATAAAAGAAATTAAGAAAGGTAAAACTCAGTTGTCCCCCAAGAACGACAGAAAATAATTCAAATACTTGGATCAGGGTTTCAAAAGTTTTAACATCTTTTTTCCTAAATAAATACAAGTATGGAAGCAATTGATAGTATCTATGATTTGGATGATACTATTATTATCTCAAACTCCACTAAAAAAGATTACTTCAAGGTAAATGCAATAACTGGAACAGACTGGAATACAAATGGCACAAAAAGTTTTGAAATAAATAATCAACAAACCTATTTGAATCTCTCCGAAAGTTTCTTGTTGTGTAAATTTAAATTCACTAAGGCTGGGAATAACACAAACGCTACACTTGTAAATGATTTCTTCTGGAAAATGTTTGATAGTGTGCGATTGTATATTGGAACACAAGAAGTTGAAGCGGTTGATTATGTCTCTGCTGTATCTGAAATGATGAAATTTACACTCTATACATTCAGTGATAGAATGGGAAAGGGGTCTGTCGAAGGTTTTATTCCTGATATGTCAACGGGAACAAACACAGACCCTGGATATATTCAAAGGAAAGGAATGTATAATGATGATACAAAAGCAGAAAATAGTTTTACTGTGGCAGTTCCTCTTAAAGGTATATTTGGATTTTGTGATTATGATAAAGTTCTGTATGGTCTTAAAATTAGATTTCAACTACAAAGGAATGATAATGAAAATAGATTGCTTTTTGGTGTTGGTAGTGCTTTTGGTGAACAGAATAAATTTGTAATTGAGGAGATGAGTTGGTATATCAGTGAATATACTCCTAATCTTAAAACAGAAGAGATGTTGAATCGAAGACTTAACTCAAAGAAACCACTCAGTGTATCATACCTCAAAAGAAGATGTCAACACGTTAAACTCAATCAAACTACTTACACGTGGAATTTGGGTGTTCTGGAAGGAAAGCCACGATATCTGTGGATGATTTTTAAAAAGCCAGATGGTGATACTGCGACTGATAAGAATAATGCATTGAGTGATAATGCTAAGGTGAAACAACTTCGCGTTTCTCTAGATGGAACATTTTATCCACGAGATAGATTGGAAATTAATTGGGAAAAAAATGATTTTGCTGAAGCATACAAGTCTTACCAAAAGGTGTGTGAAAGTAATGGAAATAAAGAACCTATTTTGGATATGACAGCATTTAAAAGTTTGTATACAATCTATGCGTTTGACCTGAGCGCTCAAAAGGAAACTATAAAGTCTAATCGAGTGGATACTTCCCTATACATTGAAAGAGGAGAGAGTGAAGAAGTTGATACATATTGTTTGCTTTTGGAAGAAACAGAATTGCAGATTAATACAAATAATGGTGTGATGATTAGTCTCACATAATTTTTTGTTAAATAAATGAGTGGCAAAGTACCAACTGGGGTATATGTTAATCAAATCAATCTTCATAAACTATCATCTTGTGTTCAAAATCAAAAGCCTTGTACGATTAACGTTAATACAATTCAGAGAAAAGGAGCAGTAAGAATTGATGTTTTGCTCACAAGAGAACAGGTTAAAATCTTGAATGACACTGGCTCACTTAAAATTAAAATGACAAAACCAATGTTGAAAAAATATTCAATAAGAGAGACGAGTGGAGGATTTCTCCCATTTCTAATTCCTTTATTTGCTGGTTTAAGTGCGGTTGGAGCATTGACGGGTGGTATTTCAACAGCGGTGAAAACTGCCAACGAAAGGAAGGCTCAACTCCAGGCTCAAAAAGAATTGGAAAGACATAACAAAGAGTTGGAGAAACAAATTAGTGGAAGTGGTGTAATTGTAGATTTTGCTGAAAAACTTGAAGGTCTGCCTGATAAAGCGAGATTGTTAGTTGGAGATATGCTTTCTTCTATAGCACAAGCAGGTGTAAAATTAACGAAAAGAGGTAATGGATTATATCTTTCTAATAAATAAATGAGCATTGATGAGTGGTTGAAAGAATTTGGAAAGAATACAACATCAAATTTACAACTTGCCAAATATTGTAAGAAATTAAAAATTCATAATGTGGTTATTTGTATGAGAGATGAATTAACAAATGTGCCGAAACATACAAAGAATATTATTATGAACTTAGAAGATAATGATGGGAACGGTTCTCATTGGGTTTGTATTTTTAATAGTCAAGACAAATATTATTTTGATAGTTTTGGTCTTCCACCACCTGTTGAAGTCATAAAATTCTTACAGAATGGTGTTTATCAAACATTTCAAGTCCAAGAATTAAATTCCAAGTGTTGTGGTCAATTATGTCTATATGTGTTATTTCAACTCAACAAAAATAAAAAATTTTATGATATTATTTTTAATCTAATATAAATGACTTATGTTGGTAAAGATGGTTCTATCTTTGGTGTATCTCAAGAACTGGATATTGATTTATCAAATTATTACACAAAGGCACAGGCTGAACGACATAAATATAATATAAACAAAAATATTAACATGAAAAATGCTTATAAATTAAAAAATTATCCAAGCCCGACTGACGCGAATGACTTGGTGAGATTAAGCGATTTATCACAATATATATACTTAAATAAAACGGCCGTGTATTCCAAAGATACAGAAGTGTTGATATTATCTCCAGGTCATACAGAATTCACAGTTCGAATTAAAATAAATTTTTATAAAGAAGGGCGTATCGTTTGTATGAGAATAGAACAATGGGGGTATGATATGAATGATTTAGGGTATAATTGGTCATTTAAAATTAACCTCGAAGACCTGGAACAATTAAATCAGTCTCGTAAGGAAGAATATTATGCACTTCGTATCGAGAATGAGTTTTGTGGAGCCACGATTAGTAAACAACAAATAAAAGAATTTAATAAGGGTAAATATAATAATGGTTTTGCCCTTGTTTATCTCATGAAAACAGAAAAAACAGGATTATATATAATAAGTAAGGAAATACAAAATGATTTAACTATGGGAAGATGGGGAGGTGTTTCGTGTCATAATATTATTCTGACATATATTTCTAATACATAAATGACAGCAAGAAGGCTTCAAGAAAATTATCATTTCTGTGTCCAAGCATACCTTCAAGAAAAGGGTATTCGTTATTTTAATAAATATGTTCTACAACATAAGAATGAGGTATTTTCAATAAAAGATTGGCATTATGCTGATGTTGATAAACCGACAACTTTAGATTTAATTAGAATGTTAAATAATGAAAAAATTATAAGGTTAAGAAAAGGTAAGGCTCTTTTAGAAATTCAAAAGAAATTTTATTGGTTTCCTGTTGTAAAAAAAATTATTTTGGATACAGGAATAACAAGAAATCCTGATGAATATATGTATAATATTCTATGGGGTGTAAACGATTCAAGGATAGTAAGGGATGAGGAAGGAGTTGAAGAAGAGAGGGAAGAGGAGGAAAAGGAGAAGGAGGAGAGGAAGAAGAAAGAGAAGGAGGAAAAGGAGAAGAGAGAGAAGGAGGAAAGAGAGAATAGAGAGAGGGAGGAAAGAGAGAAGAGAGAGAAGGAGAAGAAAGAGAAGGAGGAGAGGCAGAAGAAAGAGAAGGAGGAAAAGGAGAAGAGAGAGAAGGAGGAGAGGGAGAAGAAAGAGAAGGAGGAGAGAGAGGGGGAGAGGGAGAAGGAGAGTGAGGAAAGAGCGAGACAAAATAAATATCAAAATATGGAAACCAGTGAGATTAAAAAAAGATTGGTGGTATTACAGAAAATAACTCAACCCACCGAGGAGGAAAACAAAGAATTGACAAGTCTATTTGCAATACTTTCGACAAGACTATTAGCATCGACAAGATATGGATTTTAATTCAAGTTTTTCATTTTTTTTTCTTAAATAAATGGAGGAGAGAGTGAAGGCATTTCTAAGGATTCTTTATGTTTTAAAAATTAAGATTCAAATGTGCATGTTGGAAACTAAAAAGGTTTTTGCACTCTGCAGGAATTTTTCTCATAAATAAATGAGTTATTGTCTCAAATGTAAAAAGAAAACTAATACTAAAAATATTTCATATATTAAAAGTAAAAATAACAGGGTTATACAAAAAGGTATATGTTCGGTGTGTGGTTCAAAAAAAAAATCAATTTATCTCCAAACACAAACTCGGAGGAGATATACAAAAGTTTTTATCAGGAAGTAAATTTACAACTACTGGAATACCAGGGAATTACATCTTCCAGGGTATTCTTTCTGTGGTCCAGGCACAAACTTGGATAAAAGATTAGATGAGGCAGACAATCCTAAATCCTGGAGTAAACCAATCAATAGAGTTGATGAAGTGTGCATGAGACACGATATTGATTATGGGAATACCACAACGTTGGAAGAAAAGCATGAAGCCGATAGAGAAATGTTGTATAATTTGTCTCTGATACAAAATCCAACCTTGAGAGAAAAAGTTGATAGGTTCATCGTGAAGAAGATGATTAGTGCTAAATTGAAACTTGGACTTGGAAATTCAAAAAACTTATAGGCTCTAATGATGCCATTAAGACTGAAGAGCAATTAGCTGATGAATTACATAAACCAATATTCACAAAGTTTCAGAGAAGGAAAGTTTATTCCAAGGAAGTTGATTATATCTGGTCTGCTGATTTGATTGAACTCAATAATGATAAGGGGTACAAGTATGCTTTAACCGTTATTGATTTGAGGAGTAGATATGCGTGGGTTGTCCCTTTAAAAAACAAAACAGGTAATACTCTTATGTTAGCTTTTCAACAGATATTTAATAAAAGTAAGAGAAAACCTAAAAAATTGTGGACTGATGAGGGTAGAGAGTTTTATAACAAGACATTTATGAATTTTCTAAAAAATAACAGTATTACATTATACAGTACCTTTAATGAAGGGAAGGCAGTTGTTGTTGAACGTTTTAATCATACCTTAAAAGAGAGACTATATAAAAAATTCACACAACTCGGTTCACAACAATGGTCATCTTTTATTCAGGATATTGTGGATAAGTATAATGACACGATTCACACGTCAACAAATATGAAACCATCAGAAACATTTACAAAATTAAAATATGAAAAAGAGATTAATGTCAGAAAACCTAAGTTCAAAGTTGGTGATATCGTAAGAATATATAGGTGGAAATCTCATTTTGAAAAGGGTTTTACTGAACGATGGACGAAAGAACTTTTTAAAATTGTTGATGTAATAGATACGGTTCCTTGGACTTATAAAATATATGATTTGGAAGGGGAAGAGATTTTAGGTTCATTTTATTCACAGGAATTACAAAAGACAAAACTAAGCAGATAATACACCTTTGTGGACACTAGAGGGACAAGTCCAAGGTGTATAACAGTATATAATGTGTGTCAAGGGGTGGACGTTCTTAGATCTGTGAACCCCAAACACAGAATCCTCAACTGAATAGTCAAGGCTTAACTTTTGTTTGTTGATGTGTATGTGTGTGTGTGTGTGTGTGTGTGTCCCAACCCTCACATTCAAAATCTCAACCCCAACCCTCACATTCAAAATCTCAACCCCAACTCAATCCTCACCCAACACAATGTCTTTTTCAAAATGAGATTTCCACCTATATATATATATATATATATATATCTATATATATATATATATATATATATATATATATATATATATATATATATATATATATATATATATATATATATATATATATATATATTTTACGTTTTTTTTTTCTCTTCTTCCAATTCTGTCTTTTAAGGCTTTCAGGTTTGATGACATAGAAAGAGGGAGTAAGAACTTTCTTGATAGGTTTAAATCCCAAAGAGTGGTAGCATTTCAAGTCTTCAAAATAAACCCAACTTTCCAAGTCTCCAAGGTAGTTATTTAAACCATCAAGGCAGAACTCATTTACTGATTTTTTCAAAATTTGTGAGTCTCCAAGGTAGTTCCCATATTTAGAACCATCTTGGCAGAACCCTTTTCCTGAGTCTCCAAGGTAGTTATTTAAACCATCAAGGCAGAACTCATTTACTGATTTTTCAAAATTTGTGAGTCTCCAAGGTAAAACTTGTATTCTGGCTCATCAACGTATAACTTGTTCAGTGGGTATTGTCTTGATAACTCACAATGAGTACTATTGCTGTAAAACTCTTTTTCAGGATTTTGCTGGTCTCCAAGGTATAACTCTTTGGTTGGGTCATCAAGGACGAACTCGTTCTGTGGGTCTTGGTCGCTCATAAGGTCTTCAACCAAGCCAACAATTTCGCCCCAAGTTGTAGCAAAAGCAGTATTTTCATTTCGTATTTCAGACACAATTTCCTGTGAGAGAAAATAATAATGTATTAATTAAGTTATTTAATTATTAAATGAGTATGCTTCAATCAAAGTTTGAAAATAGGAAAATAAAAATCTTACCTCAACAGATAAGAGGTTTGAATCCAGTTCATCAACTTGAAGGTTTAGTTCCATACAAGTCAGAGAGTTCCAAGGAACCCCAAAGTCATCCCACTCAAGGTCTTGGTCGCTCATAAGGTCTTCAACCAAGCCAACAATTTCCCCCCAAGTTGTAGCAAAAGCAGTATTTTCATTTCGTATTTCAGACACAATTTCCTGTGAAAGAAAATAATAATGTATTAATTAAGTTATTTAATTATTAAATGAGTATGCTTCAATCAAAGTTTGAAAATAGGAAAATAAAAATCTTACCTCAACAGATAAGAGGTTTGAATCCAGTTCATCAACTTGAAGGTTTAGTTCCATACAAGACAGAGAGTTCCAGGCAAGCACACAGCACACCATTGCCAGCAAAAACAAATGTTTAAAATGGAGCCTGGGTTTGAAGCTTTTATAGAGAAAGACTGGTGGGTGTGGTTTCCTTTGGAAATTCCCTGGGCAAGCCTCGGCAAGCCTTCATTGGGAAATTTTTCAAAACCATAACATCCTGTAATTTTCTAGTGATTTCTTTGTGAGTCAGAGATGAACTGGAAATGATGTAAGAGTGGGCGGGGCTAAGCAAAAGTAGGCGGGGCTTAGGAAAAGTGGGCGTGGCTTAGAAAAATACTTTATAAAAAGTGGGCGGAGCTTAGCAACGTGGGCGGGGCTTAGGAAAAGTGGGCGTGGCTTAGAAAAAATACCTCATGAAAAGTGAGCGGAGCTTAGCAAAGTGGGCGGAGCTTAGAAAAGTGGGCGTGGCTTAGAAAAAATACCTCATGAAAAGTGGGCGGAGCTTAGCAAAAGTGGGCGGGGCTTAGGAAAAGTGGGCGTGGCTTAGAAAAAATACCTCATGAAAAGTGGGCGGAGCTTAGCAAAGTGGGCGGGGCTTAAAGAAAAGTGGGCGGGGCTTAACAAAAAAATAACTTGTGGCTCAGGAGGTGGTCAAACAAGAGCATTAAGAGTTTATCATTTCGTAATGGCACAAAAGGGGTATCTTAAAAAATATAAAGATTCAAATGTTTTGTTTGTCAATATTTTAGATGGGGATTATTGTGCAAAGAAAATTAAACTATTGAAGGAATTTGAGAATGAACAAATCTTTATAGGTTCAATGAGTGAGCTGTTCAACCCCCAGGTGTTCAATTCAATGAGGTTCAACCTCCAGGTTAAAAGGGGAGACAAATAAATATACCTTTGGATAAAAAGGGGGTTTATTTTTAGGGAAAAAAAAAGGGAATCGCTGAAAATCCCCCATTCATTTACATGGGGAAAAGTGAGCCAGAATCAGTATTCTTACCCTACTGACCTGCTTTGACATTCGTGGCCCTGTACTTCATGTTTTAACAGTTTTTCACGGGCGTATTCAGTTTTTCATGGGATTTTTAATTTTCCCCTCCTGAATCCCTTACCACCAGGAACCTATCCCCTCTTTTTCCATTGAAACAATGCCCCGCTATTCGCAGTATTTCTCAGTTTGTAGTATTACGTACACTTGACACATTTGGACAGGATTAATAAATAGAACAGGAAATTGAGGAAAATATTTGAATTGGAGGAGCGGAGATGGAAAGGGAGAAAAGAGAGTCCGTTGAGTGGAACATAAATATTTTTAGAATGCAATAAACAAGTGAAAACGAAGTTGTTGTTTGGTGTGGTTAAGCACACTGAAGGGTTGATTCGTCATGTCGAAAGAATTCAGAAAGTTAGTCTTACCTCAGTGTGTGTGTGTGTGTGTGTGTGTGTGTGTGTGTGTGTGTGTGTGTGTGTGTGTGTGTGTGTGTGTGTGTGTGTGTGTGTGTGTGTGTGTGTGTGTGTGTGTGTGTGTATCTGTCCATGTCTGTATATTTTCCCTTAAAAAAAGATTTTTTTTTCTCTGCACAGCTTGTCTGATCGATGTGAATCTTTATACATCGGAGGGACTCCCCATGTAAAATATTTTATTCTTTACTTTAATGTCATAGGTCACATGGTATGGCAGCCATATTGGATTAAAAAAAAATTGGACATCTCTGAAACTGCTGAAAAAAATATAATGGAAACTTGGCATTTGTGATCAACTCCCCATGGGGTACATGGGGTGATAACGTCAATGGTGAAGTGGTATTCCAGCCATAATTAGTTGAATCAAAATCCTGATCTAGAACTTCGTATATCTGATCTATGACCTGAAGTGAGTGAAGAATTAAATTTATGATGTCAATGGCACGTGGTCTGCTGGCCATATTGGATTGAAAAGAAAAACGTTAAAAAAATCTTCTCCAGGACTGCTACACAGTTCAATGCAAAACTTCTTATATATTGATTGACTCGCCATGTGGAATATAGTTTGAATAAATTTTTCATTTTTATTTTCATTTTGCAATTTTGCCTTCATGTGCAAAAAAGTGGTCATGAATTATTCTAATAATCGATCAATAAAGCTGTGGATAATGGCAATCTACGTCACAAAGAGGGTGCATGGATGATCGGGGGACACCAGCTATAATCGTGGCGTGTTCAGTTAACAATGGTATTTTTGTTCAGAATGAGTGTGCGAGGTGAGACTGTGCTCTGTCGAGTGCCGTTCTCATTATGTTATGTCATGTCTCATGCGATTTCAGATTGATGTTTGTTTTGAAGTAGAATTCTCCATCCTTTTTTTTTTCAGTCGACAACTGACCATGAAGGAATGGACACCAGTACGGATGGTGAAGTGAACACTGGCAAAGGTAAGAAAAATACCGAATTGTTCGTATTTCTCCAATTCACAGCAATATAAAAAATCTTCATACGTAAGAAACCCCAGTGCAAATATAAGAAAATGTGTAATGTGCCTCACAGGTGAGTCAAATTCTAATTGTCAAAGCAAACAACATAGTAAAACTCACAATAATGTTCTGATAATGATGGTTTTCATTGTATTGTTCGTTGAATTCCATTTCGTGTTCCTCTTGTGATTCTTCTGTTTTTGTGCAGCACGTGGCTTTTTCATAATCATTTTCATGGTGTATCATTGGTTAAGGGGTGTAGCTTATGAAATGCTCCCCTCCAGGTTAGAGCAAGAATTGGTAGTTTGTTCAGACTGCCAGCGATAGCTAATCTACTCTTCGTGAAAGACGCCCTTGGATATTTAACGTCCAACTAATCTCAGCAGACAGGAGGCAAAGTTGAAGGTCCTTCCGAGGGATGACACGCACATTGATGAATTTCCCTGCCTGCGAAGTACCAGGATCACAGTTTATTGCTTGGCTGAGATGCAAACCTCGGCAAGACAGCTCACATGTGAGTGTACATTCGGTCGATGTAACCCTGCAAGCCTGGTGTTGGCTTCGCGGTTCGGGTGGCTGGATTGAGATCTTTAGCCCCTGTTCGTCATTGAATTAACATCAGGTGGGGTTGACTCAGCCTGTCATCCTTCTAAGGTTGGTGAAATGAGTGCCATTGTGCTGCTAATAGGGACATTGCATCAGTGGCACAGCCGCGCCCTCAGCCAATGATGCTACCTGCAGCCATGTGCATCATACAAAGAAGGAGAAGGCAACCCTGCCAACCTGCTATTGTGATTTTTCCATGAAGAATGTTCATACTACACTCTGGATTGCTTGAGTCAGGCTGATTAATTATGAGGCTGGTTCGAAGAGAGCTGAGTGTGGATTATTTGGAGAGACATTTTTATTGGTTGTGTCAGAAATTGAGAGAAAGTTAACATTACAGGTTTCCACTCGACCCAATTTGCCATCTGAGCTCACATTTCAAGCGAGCTCCGTCATTGTGGCGTGACTTACTGCCACCCAGAGGTAAATGACAATTTGAAGGTGTTGTGTTTTTCTTTTTTTCGGACACCATTACTTGACGACCAAACTTTGTCTGATCATGGCGAAATTGCCCTTTATGGATAGTCGAGAGCAAGGCACATTTACGCTTAATGTAAATCATACCCCTCTGGGTTAAACGTCAATGTCTTACACCCTGTGGAGTACTAAACCACCATTGAGATTTTTCTGCTTTTTTCTTCCAATGTACAAGGACTTTTGGAATAAAATTTTGCATCAATAATGGGAATAAATAGTATGTGGGTTGACATTTTTTTAATCTTGACTTAATTTCTACGGTATTGACCCAGTTATAGAAATTTTAACATCATTCACCAAAACTTGATGTCAGCTTGTCCAATCAGAATGAAATTGCCATTTCTCAATAGTCTAGGCCCTCAAGCAAGGTGCATTTATTCTTCATTTACATCATACCCCTCCAAGTTAAAGGTCAAGGTCTCTGACCACGTGGGGTACTGTTGTTTCGTATGCAGCCTGTGGCTGCTGGTTGCATCATTTTCAGGAAGAGTGGCTGTGCTCCTGATGCAATGCCCCCGTTTTCAGTGAGCTAGTACTCCTGTTGCCAACTCGGAAGGATGATGGGCTGAGTCAACTCACCTGGTGTTATTTCAACTTCATGACTGGGACTCATATTCAAGAGCCTAAGATCTTAATCCAGCCACCTTAACTGTTAAGCCAACACGAGGCTTCCTAGGAATATGAAACCACCATGTAGGTTTTTCTCCCTTTTTCTGCCAAATTTTCTCCCTTTTTTTCTGCCAAAAACTGCATCTCGGATAAGGCTGGGACTTTTGGAATGAAATTTTGCATCATTAACAGGAATTAAAGTATGTGGGGTTGACATAATAATTATTTTGATCTTCACCTAATTTTTAGTTCGCTTGAACTTTAGTCAGGTGAGCTTATTTGATGAAGCAGTGTGCGTTGGTGAGTGAGTGAGTGAGTGAGTGAGTCAATCCATAAACACTTCAGTTATTATTGCTTGAACCAAACACACTAATTTGATGAAACTTGGCCACAAGCTTCATATCTGATGCCTAATGAAGGTTTATTGACCGCATCAAAATATGTGCTCATTAAGGAGAACTACAGGGGTGTTTCTTAACCCCCCAAAATAGGTATTTGCTCTCTCTCCTCCGAAACGACACACAATTTCTATAAAACTTCGACCTTAACTTTCATCACCCTTGATATACCAAAATTTGTTCTCGGTGTACAAAAAAAAATGTCTGAGGAGGTCTGCGGGGGGTTTGAGAGACTATTGTTCCTGATCCAGGTGAGCTTCAGGACACGTGGCTCTGTTTTTGAGGTCATTATCCATTTATAGACATTTTTATCTGATTCACCAAAACTCAACCAAGATTTATCTGATCAGAACGGAATTGCCCTCTCGAGACAGCATAGATCAAGGTGAATTTACACTTAATTAGCATCATTCCCCTATGAGTTGAAAGTCAAGGTCAAATGGTGGTCTGGAAAAAACACAACAACCTTTTCTTGTTTTTGTCATCGCTCAACATTTCCATTGCAGAACCTCAAAAACCACTTGGCCTTCCAGGCTGTTCTTGCATCATAAGAGTGGACCTGCTTTGAAGATGTGCACCTGATATATAGTGTTCTTGACCTGTTTTGGATTGTGACCGAATTTAGAAAACACACCTTTTTGATCATAACTTGAATAACTTCTCTTCAATTTTCATGTTGGTGAGTTTTCTGGATGTATTGCAGATGTGGACACATTTTCTTAATTTACACTCTGTACCTAAATGTTGAAGGTCAAGATCACATAGCCACATTATTTTTGGATAATCATCATTGGATTGTCGGAGACAATCATTGGCTGATCCTTGGCGATTGCTTTGTAATCACAGATATCTACTTTATTTTCAAAACACAGGATAAACACGCTACCTTTCATTCTACATTGGGATGATATGACAGCCTGAATATGAGTGTAAAAATAAATTTATTTTCACTTCAACACTGAAAGTTTGCGGTTGAGATGGAAAAGTCAAGTTACAGCTTGTGGAGTTAATTGGGTACAAGGCAAAATATCCGATTCCAACCTGTCAATTAAATCCCCATGGCTCCAATTCACATTCTGTCGCTCCCACAAACGTCACATCAGGAGAGAGCGAAGTGGAGAAAATTTAAATCTTGACAATCTGTTCCCAGAACTAATGACCCGACTTGAAAATCCTTGACATTGTTTTGAGGAAAATATATAATAAACTTCAAAACAATTGCAACATAAATGATAATGCTATGAGTCCGGAGATTTTCCCGAGGGAAACAATTTTGATGCCTCCGCTGACAATGTCGCCAGTTACATAATGTTTTCGGGTTGTCCGTCCATACGTCTGTCCATGCTAATTTTCTGTTTTCTCTGCAACCGATTATCCTATTGACACGAAATATTAATCAAAGGTGCGATTACTCATGTGGAATGTTTTTTTCTGATCATTATGACATCATAGGTCATGTGGTGTGGCAGCCATGTTGGAAAAATGGAAAAACTTTGTACCTCTGTATCTCCAAAACCACTCCATGGAAAAATTGGAAACTTGGCATGTGCAGTGCTCCCCATTTGAAACAACCATGATGATTTTTTTTTGATGTCATCAGTGGCTTCGTTTTGACTGCATAATTGCATTGTTAAACGCTTTATCTGATCACGATGAAAAATTTTGAGTGTCATCTTGGGTGAAATTGTATTGGAGAAAAAAAAAATTGTGACGTCTTTAGTCACATGGTTCGGAAGCCATATTGTTTTGAACATAGAAACCTTCAAAAATCTTCTGTGAAACAGCTGAATAGGTACGAAATTTTACAGCTTTAACCACCTTTCCAGGAGGAACAAAAAGTTCTCCACTTTTGACATCATAGGTCACATGGTTTGACAGCCACATTGAATTTACCCTGAAATCTCGAAAGATCATCTTCTTCAGAACGGCTTCACAGATCAAGGGGAATCTTCAGCAACATGTTCACAAAGCTTGGCAGATACCAGAGTGTTTACCAATAACACTGAACAACAAAATTTTTTTACTGGAGATGTGTAAAGTGATTTAGACTAATTTGGGTACGCTGATTTCAAAAATCATAACCGTTTTGCTGTATCACGTCAGGATTTTCAGTAACAGAAATATTCCCATTGCCTAGAAGTCAGGATTTCAATGAAATTTACAAAAATTCATTTATTCATTTATTTCATCATGAATGCTTCAAAATTATAGAAATTACAGAAAAACTCCACTAGAATGTAATTAAAAATGCTTTAGGCATTTGGCTTTGCGTTTGTGCTGCTCTGTGTCAGTTTCACAATGCAGGAACCAGCAGAAATCGCCCATCATGTTCGGGTTGTGCCGCCCTTGGTAACGCGTCTCCATGAGTGAAATCTCTTGGTGGAATCGCTCGCCGTGCTCGTCCGAGACTGCTCCCAAGTTGTCAGGGAAGAAGTTCAGGTGCTGGTGTAGGAAATGGATTTTCAGGGACATCCTGGAGCCAAGTTTCCTGAAGGACTCCAGCAGCTGCTGCACTATTTCTTCATAGTTGTCCGCGCACTCGTTCCCCAAGAAGTTGTCCGTCACAGCTTTGAAGCTCCTCCACGCTGCCAGCTCTTTGGGGTTTAGAGTTGTCGGAAAAGTTTCGTCCTTCATAATCTGTCGGATTTGCGGTCCAACAAAGACACCAGCCTTGATCTTGGCCTCTGACAAGGTGTTGCCAAACTTTTCCTTGAGGTATTCAAAAACCCACGCCCATTCAGATCCATTGCCCGTACAAAACTTTTCATCAAGCCGAGCTTTATGTGGAGTGGTGGAAGGAAAACCTTGGCTGGGTCGACAAGGGCGACATGCTTCACGTTGTGTCGACCAGGTACATGCTCTTTTCGCTCTTCCCAATCTTTCTTCGTCCAGTGATTCTTGTCGTCTCTGCTATCCCAGAGACAAAGGAAGCACATGTATTTCGTGTAGCCTGACTGCAGCCCTAACAACAGCGCCACCACTTTCAAGTCTCCGCAGATGTGCCAGTTGAAGTCATTGTACTTGATGGAATCAAGCAGCTGCCGCATAGTCTCATAGGTCTCTGTCATGCCGAACGCGTGAGCCAGTGGGACTGATGGTTTCTCATTGCCATTGTGGAGCAAAACAGCCTTCAAGCTGTTCTTCCCAGAGTCGATGAAGAGGCGCCAGTCTGCAGGATCGTGATCACACCCAAGTTCTTTCAACAGACCGTTGATGTCACTGCAGAATGTCATCGTGTCTTCCATCTCAAAGAACTCAGCCATGTCTCTGTGACGTGCTCTGAACAAGGATATCTTGGTGTTAGGTTCAAGTAGATTCCACTGCTGCAGCCTTGATCCAAGCAGCTCTGCCTTCACCTTTGACAGCGAGAGATCTCTTACAAGATCATTTAAGTCTCCCTGGTTCAGAAGGTGTGATTCTTGAGTGTCGGGTTCAAAAGGTTCATCATCACCATCCTCTTCACCACTGCTTACAGCTATGTTCTGATCAGCTGGGGGTGTTGGAACGGGGTTCTCGTCATCATGAGGCACAGGTTTACGAGCAGAGACGCAGTCAGCGTACTTGATGTGACCTTTATTCTTCTTGTTGAAGCCGGCGATGCTTGTGCAGCAGAAATAACAATCATCATGATGATTCTGCGGCTCACGCCATATCATGGGCACCGCAAATGGCATGCTCGCGCGCTTGCCCACCAACCACTGAGTCAAGGTTGTGTGACAGCTTGTGCAGCAGATGTGTGGTGCCCAGCTCTGTTCTTGGTCCCCCACCTTACACCCGAAGTAGTGAAAGTAGGAGGCCTTCATTTTCACTGCTGTAGATATACTTCGCTGTTGATCTTTTTTGGTATACCGACCACAGACATAACAGAAGTTGTCAGGATGATTGGTACAGGAACGCCTACTCATCTTTATCTGAAAGAAAGAAATATAACACAAGTTAACAACAATTGTACGAAATAGACATGTTAAAGACATATGTAAATTTCATTGAAATCCTGACTTCTAGGCAATGGGAATATTTCTGTTCCTGAAAATCCTGACGTGATACAGCAAAACGGTTATGATTTTTGAAATCAGCGTACCCAAATTAGTCTTAATCACTTTACACATCTCCAGTAAAAAAAAATTTTTGAAATTTGTTGTTCAGTGTAATTAATAGGTCACATGGTCTGGCAGGCATATTGGTTTGAACAAAAATCTTTTTAAAATAATAATCTTGAACTGTTTCATCAATTGAGGTGAAACATCCCAGTTATGATTCAGTAGTCATGGGGAATACATGTTTTAAATTTCAACCTGAATCGATGCATGATTTGGCAGCCAGAATTATTTAATATTTTGAATCTGGGTTCAGGAATTTAAATCAAACTTAGTGCAAGTGTGTGTGATGATGTAATAATCTGGGCAGCGGCATATGTTGCAACGTTGCTATGTCAGAGTGTCGTTCTATTATTTTTTTTGTTTCAAAATTCTTGAATAATTTTCTTGTGTTGCAAGTCCATGGTAAAGAATGCATATGAAACGTGCTGAATGGAAATGAACATTATGCTTCTTGTTACAGATTAACAGCATTTCCTTCAGTGAACATGAACATATAAACATGGTCATGAATCCATTGATTTGTTCTAAAGTAAATGTTTTTGCACCAAACATGCTCTGAGTGGGGCAGTCACATTGAAATTTCACTGAAGTTTAAGATCAAGTAAATCTGAAAAACAATGATGAGAATTATATTACGGAATAAGAGAATGAAGTGATTCAGCAAAAAAATATCCACACAATTTTCAATGGGATATGTTTTGCCAAAACTTGGAGGTCATATTTCATTTTATAGATCAGCTTACTGATGATGCAGAGATTCGTTTCACAAGTACCTTGTTACAAAGAAAATGTTTTTTTATTGGGGGTGGGGGCGGGGGAGAATAATATTTCCCCTTTTATATAGTTGTTAGGTTTTGATGAATTGGTTTTGTTTTAGCAAGACCACATCACTTGATTATGACCCAAAATCTGTGTGTACCTTTTGCAGTGAAGTCACGAAAAAAGCGTTCTTTCCTAAATCGTTTGAGAAAGAGGATGTTGAAACTGTTCAGCAAACGTCGTTCATCATCAGAGGAAGATGAAGAAGTTAAGAGTGATTAGACTGGAGGAAGTCTTTAATTCATCAGAAGATCATCATCATCAGAAGACGAAAAAGTGAAGAGTATAATTCACATTAACAGCGGCACAGCCGTGTTCCCGACAATAATGCAACCAGCATCTACAGACTCCATCCGAAATGATGATTCACTTTAAGAAAGGTGGGTATTGAGGCAAACATATGATAAAATTCCCGTTTTTATTCATCTGTCTGACATGCCATTTCACCAACACAAGAATGTTTTTTGTGACTGCTTTCCAGTGGAGGATGCCTTTTTTCCTCTGCTCTGAATGACACTTCCAAAGCAATGGCTACAGATGTGGATTTTCTTTGTTATCGACTCTTGGTGTCCCCTTTTGACCATGTCGATTGTTAATGTTGTGTGCTCAGTGCCATGTTTTCTTGAGTACCTGTTTGCAGATTTTGATCTCAGATGCTTTACCTCTGCTGTTTTGGCCTACAAAGAGACGTGGTAGGGTTATACACATTTATCCCCACTGCGCATACTCCTCTTTCCCATTTAACCATCAACTCGCATCCCTCTTCATTGTTTTAAGGGATTGATATTGCTTTTAATTACGGTTTGATATTGATAAGTACGATGACGATCTTTAAAATATGTCAGGATAATTTTGGAGAAATGTTTTGCAGAATCCCACCCCAAACATAAGATCATTTTCTGTTATCCTCATTTAAGAATTTAAATTTGAGAGATTGTGCAGTTTGAAGCCTTGCTCGAGGTTTCAGAATTTTTTTTCTTCAGATTTCTGTTTCATGATTTATACAAGGATTGCGAAGTATCAGCATCAGAGTGTCGTTTACCTGGTATTGGCGCAGTGGTTAGGGCAGCGGCTTGGGACCCAAAAGGTCCTGAGTTCAAGCCCCGCTGGGCCACTGAATTAATATACACCAGGGGGTTCACTCAGCCTGTCATCCTTCCGAGGTTGGAAAAATGAGTACCAGTTGTACTGGGCCCGGTATATGCCCCGGTTAGAATAGGTGTACCATATCCCTGTGTGTCGTATGAGGCGACCAGGTTTGCGTCAGGAAGGGCATCTGGCGTAAAAACCTATGCCAAATCATTATGCGGACAATAAACGGATTTCCATACTGGATCGGTCGAGGCCCGGGTTACCAACGACCGCCACCGGTACCGTTGGTCAGCAGGGTACCGGTGGAAATTGTGCTACTGCTGGGCGAAGGAGGAGAAGGAGACGGGGAAGGTGGGTCCAGAGGCAGTGGGAGAGGGGGAAGGGTAGAAGTGTGGAGGTGAGAGTTGGAACTCTGAATGTTGGGACTATGACTGGCAAAGGGCGAGAGTTGGCTGGTATGATGGAGAGAAGAAAGGTGGACAATACTGTGTGTACAAGAGACCAAGTGGATGGGGAGTAAGGCTAGGAGCATTGGAGGTGGTTTCAAACTGTCCTACCATGGTGTGGATGAGAGGAGAAATGGTGTCGGGGTAATCCTGAAGGAGGATTATGTCAAGAGGGCATTGGAGGTGAGGAGAGTGTCGGACCGAGTGATGAGTGTGAAGTTGGAAATTGAAGGGGTGATGATGAATGTCATCAGTGCATATGCGCCGCATATGGGGTGTGAGATGGAGTAGAAAGAAGATTTCTGGAGTAAGTCAGATGAAGTGGTGGAGAGTGTATCCAAGGATGAAAGAGTAGTGATTGGAGCAGATTTAAATGGGCATGTTGGGGAAGGGACTAAAGAGGATGAGGAGGTGATGGGTAGGTATGGTCTCAACAAGAGGAATGTGGAAGGGCAAATGGTGGTAGATTTTGCAAAAAGAATGGAAATGGCAGTGGTAAATACATATTTCAAGAAGAAGGAGGAACACAGGGTGACGTAAAAGAGTGGAGGGAAGTGCACACAGGTGGATTACATCTTAAGCAGGAGATGCAACCTGAAAGAGAGTAGAGACTGTAAGGTGGTGGCAGGGGAGAGTGTAGCTCGACAGCATCGATTGGTGGTCTGTAGGATGATTTTGGAGGTGAGGTTGAGGAAGAGAGTGAGGGCTGAACCAAGGACCAGTTGGTAGAAGCTGAAGGAGGAAGACTTTTGCGTGGAATTTAGGGAGGAGGTGAGACAGGTGTTGGATGGTGGTAAAGAGGGGTGGGATGATTGGGCAACTACAGCAGAAGTGGTGAGGGAGATAGCTAGGAAGGTACTTGGTGTGACATCTGGACAGAGGACAGAAGATAAGGAGACTTGGTGGTGGAACAAGGAAGTACAGGAAAGTATAAGGAAGAAGGGGTTGGTGAAAAAGAAGTGGGATAGCCAGAGAGATGAAGAAAGTTGGCAGGAGTACAAGGAGTGGCGGCGCAAGGCAAAGAGAGAGGTGGTAAAGGCTAAGGAAAAGGCATATGGCGAGCTGTATGAGAAGTTGGATACAAAGGAAGGGGAAAAGGATTTGTATCGATTGGCCAGACAGAGGGACCGAGCTGGGAAGGATGTGCTGCAGGTCAGGGTGATAAAGGACGCAAATGGGAATGTGTTGACGAGCGAGGAGAGTGTGTTGAGAAGGTGGATGGAGTACTTTGAGGAGCTGATGATTGAAGAAAATGAGAGAGAGAAGGTTGGAAGAGGTGGAGATAGTGAATCAGGAAGTGGGGTGGATAAGTAAGGATGAAGTGAGGACTGCTATGAAGAGGATGAAGAGTGGAAAGGCGGTTGGCCCAGATGATATACCAGTGGAGGCATGGAAGTGCTTAGGAGAGATGGCAGTGGGGTTTTTTTTACCAGATTGTTTAATAAAATCTTGGAAAGTGAGAGGATGCCTGAGGAGTGGAGATGAAGTGTACTGGTTCCGATTTTCAAGAACAAGTGTGATGTGCAGAGCTGTGGTAATTACAGAGGGATAAAGTTGTTAAGCTACACCATGAAGTTGTGGGTAAGAGTAGTGGAAATGAGGTTGAGAGGAGAGGTGATGATTTGTGAGCAGCAATATGGGTTTATGCCAGGAAAGAGCACCACTGATGCGATGTTTGCTTTGAGAATGTTGATGGAGAAGTATAGGGAAGGCCAGAAGGAGTTACATTGTGTGTTTGTGGATTTAGAGAAAGCTTATGATAGAGTGCCAAGAGAGGAGTTGTGGTATTGTATGAGGAAGTCGGGAGTGGTAGAGAAGTATGTGAGGATGGTGCAGGATATGTATGAGGACAGTGTGACAGCGGTGAGATGTGCGGGAGGAATGACGGACCGGTTTAAGGTAAAAGTGGGATTACACCAAGAATCGACTCTGAGCCCTTTCCTGTTTGCAATGGTGATGGACAGGTTGATGGACGAGATCAGACTGGAGTCTCCATGGACTATGATGTTCGCGGATGACATCATGATCTGTAGGGAGAGTAGGGAGCAGGCTGAAGCGAGCCTCGAGAGGTGGAGGTACGCACTGGAGAGCAGGGGAATGATAGTCAGTAGGAGTAAGACGGAGAACATGTGCGTACATGAGAGGGAGGGTGGTGGTATGGTGCAGTCGCAAGGAGTTGAGGTGGGGAAGGTGGATGGGTTTAAATACTTGGGATCAACTATCCATAGTAACGGAGAGTGTGGGAGAGAAGTGAAAAAGAAAGTGCATGCAGGATGGAGTGGGTGGAGAAGAGTTTCTGGAGTGATATGTGACAGAAGGGTAGCTGCAAGAGTGAAGGGGAAAGTATATAAGACGGTAGTGAGACCAGCTATGTTGTATGGTTTGGTGTTAAATCCTGTCTAAAAGCTAATCCTGTCTCATCGGTGTTAAAGGCCTGTTCCATTATAAATCCCATCGCCTTGATTTGTTTCATGAGCTGCACATGAGAATGTGTGTTTGAGAACAGGAGTTCGAATCCTGGAGTCGGAAATTAAGTGTTTAGCAATAAGGTTCGAAAACGGAGTTAGAAAATGAACGTTTGGGAATATGGTTTGAAGGATAATGAAGGTTTGAAGGACAATGAAGGTTTATGAATGAGGAAGAGTTGAATGGGGAAGATTCCTTAACGTTTAAATTTATTACAACACTTTATATTATTTCCCATTGGACCCGACAATTATTGACCCTGTAATGGCGGCCCATACAGATGCCAAATTTTCTCCTTGGACCCAAACGATACAACAACTCGATCTTTTGACCCAACATCATAACCTTTCCCTGTCTTTTGGTACAACTAATTTTGTCCATCACATTACTAGTAGGGGAGCCAAGGGCCCCCAACTTCTGATGGAGGTGGTCATGCATGATATACTTTTGTTTGATGTATTTTTGGGTAGGTATAGTGATTCTGCACTGGAAAAAAATTGTTAGCCCTTCTGATCTTCTTACAAATTGATGCCATGGCCATATGTTTGACATTTCACTTCTGAGAAAAAGTGAGCAAAAATAGAGGGGTAGGGGAAAGGAAAATGCCTCTAATAGATACTTGCATTACATAAAACCACAAGTATTAGGTATCATTGGAAAGGTCTTGGGTTATGCTAATTACTCATATCATGCAAATTTTCATGACAACATCGATGACGTCACTAGAGGTCAAAAGGTCACTGATTTTGAGGGCAGGTGAAAATCTGGGGTACCAGCATATACATTATTTTTTGTGGCAATATGCAAGGAGTTAGAAGAAAATAAAATAGTGCAAAATGTTCAGGAGATATCAAGGAAGTTTTTGATACCAAGAAAGTTCATATTTATCTTGTAGATTTTATGTTAACCCCTTGTGTTCAGAATGCGAATTTCACGAAATCGGCCAAAAATGGCATATTTCTAATTTTCGAGGTATCACTGTATTAACAGCTTGAATAAATAGTATAACTTGATAAACCTCCTGAAACCATTGCGAGGATAACAAATAAATCCCTTCGATTAATTTTCCACGCACTTTAACCATTTCCTTCCAAATTTGTCAATGCAATCTAGGGCCACATCATCTGATGGAGAATTCTTTTTGCAATATGCGAAAAAAGCTATCGAGAAATAATGACATCTACATAATTTGTTTATTGCAACAACAATCACTCATTCAAATGACATTATTGTATCAAAGTCATTAACAATTTATTCTTGTGGCTGTAGATCACATAGCTCCGGCTGACCACGACAGGCACAAGCAATTGTGCACTTCTTCACCCATGCTGCTTTACACTGACACCTCACTCGGCAACGCCCTTTTTTGCATTTACATGATGTCCTGACAGTTTGGCTTTCGCTCTTTGGTCATTCTGACTGCAACCAGTGTACCATTTTCTATGTGTCTCCAAATGATGTAGGATCTGGCATTGTAGGTGTCACTTCTCTAGCTTTTTTGCAAATGATCAACTGATTGAGTGCTCTTAGCAGATGAAGTTTGAATGAATCAGAAGTTTGGGGCAGTGATCTTAAGTCTCTGTTTTTAGTCATGAAAAGATGGCATCGTAGTTCATCCATTGTCCCAGTGAAACCGTTCTTGCCATACAATGCAAAAAGTATTTCTCAGCAGAATCAACTACAGATTGCTCAACATCTATGACATCTTCACCGAAGTCTGCCACTGGGCCAAGATAGTTGGTGCATTGCAGTGCCTCTTTCAGAGCCCGTTTCTTATCAATACGGAAAGGGTAACTAACTGTGTCACAACCTGTTAGAATGTATGCTGCCAGGATTACCCCCGTTATATTTTGATTCGGGAATGTTTCCTCCAGATATGTGGAAATGGCATGGCAGGAGATGTGCACGTCTGATGCTACTGTGTGCTTGTGAAGCCAGAGTTCCTGCAATCCAAGTAACCGATGAACATGGAAAATACCCATCATCACTATATCTGTGTCATTTGCTTCAATGATTATTCTCTGAATGTTCTGTTCTTGAACCATATAGGCAGCATGAGCGAAAATGAGGGTGTCAGCTTCCTCGTGATTTGAATTGGAGAGAGTTGATACTTCCTGGACCAGGCCACTTGCCAATTTCACTGTGGTTTCAGTGAAGCCACCGACAATGATTTCAACTCCTTCAGGGATATCATTCTCTCCATTGGACCATGAGTCTAAAAGAAACTTGAGAAGGTTTCTGTTGTTTTCTTTCTTCCCGATGAATTTTTTTCCATTTCGGCAGGGGCAGGTTAGGCTGTGGAATGAAGGTCTTCAATGACTGAGTTTCTTTCTCCCAACGACTACGTTCCTCCTGCTTCAAGCTTCTCTCTTGGCTGACGTCATATCTATCCCCAAAAATATGGATTATTTGACATCCATCAGGAAGCATAGTAACCATCTTTTGCAGGTAACGTTTCTGAAGTTGATTGAAATCAGTGTAACCCATGTCTTGAAAGCGCTGTACAAATACCATCATATCCACAATCACACCAGTGCTGCTTTCAAATCTATTGGCTTCATCTAGTTTTTCGCATTCAACCCAGGATGTTCTGCAGGCCTCTCTCAGGGCAGTAAGGTAGTCTGCTTTATTACCTTTACGCATTGCAAAGCCACATGGGTGTTCCCTATCTGGGTCAAACAGTGAACTAGGATATCTGGTCCATTCATGGGAAAATGCATCAATCTTCTGTGTTTCATCCAAATTTTGAGCAAAGCACAAAGACCGCATGACATCCCCTTCTTCCTGATGGAGCTCCTTTCGTTTTGACTCTTTTGACACTGGCTTGCTTTTCTCCTGGAAGGTTTTCAGATGAAGGGGAACGACCTTAGCTGCATCATTCTCTTCTGCCAGCTTAAGTGCAGCAAGCCCTTTCTCTTTGGCTAACGCCAGTTCTGTGGAAGAGACTACTTTGCCTGTTGCAATATTTGTCAGGGACTCACGAACACAACTCATGAATGGATGAATGAACTTCTCACTAATGACCTTGAATTATGTTGGAGACGCAGTTGTCCTCCTTCACTGATGAACAATTTCTTGGCAGAACGTCATCCTTCATCATGTGGGCCATTTCAAGGGTTTGTTATGAGATTGAAGTAAGTTCAGGCAATGCCTTCAGATACTTGCTATATGGTCGAATTAGAGGGATGTCAAATTAGAGGGAGGGCAAGAAACGTGAAGGAATACGAATGATCAATATAGATGTACCAATATACACTATATTCCAATGATACACTATAAAGTACTAAATCAACATTTATACATCATACAACATAAATATGTAGATTTTACAAGAACGATCTGATGTCACTTTGAGCAACCTCATCAATCAAAGAGTCCTGGAAAATCGATTCGATTTTCCTTACAAATCCAATACATTCAGAGGAGTTTTTTTCTCAGTGCAAGGTCCTTCAAAATGTCAATCGCGGTTAAAACGTCCCTTTTCGTATGCTTTGGGTTCTCGTCACAATCGTAGTCTTCGTCTTCTTTTTTGTTCTGTTGCGATTGTTCTGTTTCTCTGCGTTGCTCTATCATGCTTAGATCATTGTCAAAGGCATCGACATTGAGTCGAAATGTCAGTTAACTCAATCATCAAAGGAAATGACACATAATGGTTCAATTACCAAAGAGTCATACCTGCTGCGTCGTTTGTGTTGCATCGTCGTTTGTGTTGCATCGTTTGACAAACCTTCGACCCCTGGAGTTCAGTCATGGTGATTAATCCCATTGCGACGATCACCGCGGAGATTTTTACAATTTCGGTAAATTGTCGAATTAGAGGGATCACTTCTCCATTACAGTGACTGAAAAATAATGTCGAATGTCGAAATAGCGGGGGCCAAATTACAGGGTTTCAGGTTAACTCAAAAAAAAGTTAGTGCCATTCAGGACCGGGCAATATGTGTCGAATTAGAGAGAATGTCGAATTACAGGGATGTCGAATTGCAGGGATATCGAATTAGAGTGATTCCACTGTATGCCATTTTTGGCCGATTTCGTGAAATTCGCATTCTAAACACAAGGGGTTAACATAAAATCTACAAGATAAATATGAACTTTCATGGTATCAAAAACTTCCTTGATATCTCCTGAAAATTTTGCACTATTTTTTTTTCTTCAAACCCTTGCATATTGCCACAAAAATAATGTATGTGCTGTGGTACTCCAGATTTTCACCTGCCCTCAAAATCGGTGACCTTTTGACCTCTAGTGACGTCATCAATGACATCATGACAATTTGAATAATATGAGTAATTAGCATAACCCAAGACCTTTCCTATGATACCTAATACTTGTGATTTTATGTATGCAAGTACCTATTAGAGGCATTTTCCTTTCCCGACCCCTCTATTTTTGCTCACTTTTTCTCGGAGGTGAAATATCAAACATATGGCCATAGCATCAATTCGCAAGAAGATCGGAAGGGCTAGCAATTTTTTTCCCAGTGCAGAATCACTATACCTACCAAAAAATACATCAAACAAAAGTATATCATGCATGACCACCTAAAAGCTTAAATAAGCCTCTTTTTGGGGTTTTGCTCCCCTACTATACATTTGGCTCATTAAAAACGGTGTGCAAGAAACACCATGAGGCTCGTAATAGAAGGTAACCGTTCATGCACAGGACGCAAACGATGACTCATCTCAGCTCAAAAACCACGATTGGTCGAAATGACATCCCACGATAACAGAATCGGAACACAATTGGTTGCCTGCAATTGATAGAAACCCGTGATAGTGGAACCCACGATATTGGAGGGTTTCCCACTGATGATTTAGAATGATGCGAAGCATGTGCAGTATGCGGATGGCTTTGCAGACCTTTCTTTGCTATGTGGTTTGCACAGCAGGTGTTGGTGGCTGACATCAAGGCCTAGACATTCAAGTGAATGGACCTCATCCTGTTGCTGTCCATCTTGAATTTTTTTTGTTTGTTTGATGATTCTTTCAGAACAACAGAATAAGACTGAGATGTCCCAAGATTTAAAGGTTTAGATTTGAATCAATTTCAGATCATGAGAGAGTGATACAGCTGATTTCTTCCTGTCATTGGGACATGGGTACTGCACGATGTAATAGTAAGTCAGCTGCAAAAAGGAAGAGATGGTTTTCCTGAGCATGGGATGGTTGGTTTCTGAAGAAGACAAATAATATTTGGCCCAAAACACTTCCTTGGTGTACTCCAGCCTCTTCTGGGATAGGAGGGGAGGGGATTTATTGTTAGCAAAGTGATGACTGTTTTGGTGCAGGCATCCTGAAAGCCAGGTATGAAGTCTTGCTCTCTTTGCCACAGGTAGGAGTGAGCTTGGAAAGATGAGCAGAATTATGCAAACAAGCTCCGCTCTGGTATGACTTGGCCAGGATTTGAACCACTAATCTCCCAGACTCGAAGACTTTGGTACGTGCTTCTTCATTGCTTCATGCTCAGCATTTAAAGAGATAGAGCATGGACAAACAACGCTGGGAAGGCAATGGCAAACCCCCAAGTATAACCCTGTCCAAGAAACTGCCTCGGCGGTACCAACTCGCATCAACTCAAATCATGCAAACAAGCCCCTCACACCATTTTTTTTTTACCTTGGTCGTTTTTCAGAACAATGCTTTACGGAAAGCAAAGAATAATATCCTGAGAAAAGACAAGAAGTGATGGAAGAACAAAACAAGTACCAGCTACATCAAAGTTAAGTATTTTTTATTCAGCGAAAAGCTAAAACATGTTTTCTGTCATATTTTTCACACCACCTATGATTAAAATACAGTTCTGGAAGTGGTCGAAATTCTCCTGCAATGACTCTTACCTTTTTTTTTTGCATGTCAGGAACATTAAAAACACTGTGTCAGGTAAGTAATTGGAAGATGGAGATCGTCTCAAGAAGACTGCAGCAAAAGCCAATGAAACCTTTGCAGCTCCTGTGTGAAGCGGGGCCATCGCCGTTAAATACAAAACACACAGGAAATGGCTCTCTGTGCTGAGGCGTGGCGGTGATGGTGAATTGTTAACCCTCAGCCAGACAAAGATTCCCGGAGGGTTAATCGTGTTAAGTGAACCACTTCAATGATGTGTGAACCATTTTGTGATTCTTGAAGGAATGTACAGTGTGGCCTGAACGTCACTTTACCTCTCAGTAAAGCATTCGCTTTTAAATTGTTTTAATATGCAGGTTTAATTTTCAGTACTGATCAGGAAGTATGAATGTACTCCACATGTTAGAATGGCATGGGGAAGAATGGCATGGGGAAAAATGGCCACCCATTCAAATGTGTACAAAATTATATGCTTAAAAAGTATGAGAGTCAAGTTATTTAAAGGACAAACGTTTTATTCTGAAACATTTTCAATACTAACAAGATTGAAAAACATGCCAAAATACATCGTCAACACACCAGATCAAAGATCGCAAAATTGCCACTTTGTTCATCCCCAAAAAGTTGATAAATGCCATCGTGCTGAGTACAATAATGGCTGAAACATAAACAATGATTCCAACAGAAGGAAGTGACATTCGCTCTTGGATATTGCACCTGTACCAAAAGAAAAATTAATTTTTTTAATCGGATTAAAAAATTTATACACCACAAAAGTGCACTGAGGAAATGACGTCACGTTGGCAGGACAACACATTGCATGGTTTTACACTCTTGTAGAATTTGGCCGCCATTGCTTTGTGGAGACGGTGCAGTGTTTGTGGAGATGGTGATTTTTCACTTTTCTTCTTCGTCTTCCTCTTTTCTTGTGCTGTAGTCCTGCATAAATGCATGTGAACGACATTCACCCACATTTTTGTTTTCCAGCACAACATTTTTTCAGCACAATTTATATTTTTGTTTCCAAATAATTTTTGATCAATTTCAGTCATAGGCAAGAACTTTTCAAAAAATTTCTTATAATAAATGATGGAGCCTGGCTGGTCCATACGCAGACTCCACCACTGAAGATGTATGATATATCATCAGTTAACATAATTGTTGGTTGGGGGCCCATTATGGTTTCGTTTGTCTTATGCTCCAAGGGCAGTTTGCATTTTGGTAAGATTCGGCCTTGTACCTGCTTCATGATTGTGGGGAAAAGGACCGTGTTCATGCGAATAACTTTTTCTAATGTTAGCGATGGATATTAGAAAGTTTCTTCAATGACAAACTCAGGATTGCAATCCAATTCCAAGCAAAACATCATACCCTCCACAGCCTGCAGCTATTGACATTGACAAAAAATTATTCCTCTTCTTCTTCTGCATGCTTATGGCAGCTTGGTTTCCGGGTAGCTATCATTTTGTTTGGGTGCGGCTGTGCCGCTGATACTTTGCCCCTCTCCCAGAATACTGGTACTCATTTTGTCGACCTCAGAATGATGACAGGCTGAGTTAACCACAATCAAATACCACCCGTCACTTCGCTGACAGGAATACTGGAGGGGGGGGGGGTCGGGTCGGAGAGAGAACGGGGAAAGTGAAGAGGTGGAGGGGAAAGGAAAGCGGAGGGAGGGGGGAGTGGAAGACAGTGTGAGGTGAGAGGAAGGGAAGGCAGAGGTAAGGTGGAGCGTCAATTACAATTCATACTGTTTCATCAAAATGATTCTGCGTTGAATAACAGTGAAGATAGTCTGGGATCCAAACCAAAAAGGGCCTTAAAAATGAAGTTACCTGTCACAGAAAGATATACTTTGCAGGCCACTTTTTTTGCAAGTTCAGACCCTTAGGGAACAGAATCCAGAGGCCTGCTCTGGCCGAGGAATTGCAAAATTGGAAAAAAAAAAAATTGCATTTTTTACCACTACTACCCTCATATCGAAACTCGCCTCTCGTGAAAAAATTGAAAAATGCAGAATGATAAAGTTAGGGTAATTTTAATGGAAATAGTACTAAACTTGGCACATTAATAGAACATAACATCCTGAAAATTGCCACTATACTTTTGACATAAAATTTCCAAGATGGCCGCCATTTTTTTCCAAGATAGGACAATATGTTTGACCATGGATATCAATCTTCCATTATACGTTGAGTATTATTCAAATTGTTTCATTGCTTTGTGTTTGTTATAAAACCATTGCATGGTTTACACTATTAGGGAGTGCAATACAATGTATTGGGGCTTGTTTCTAGTGTCAAATCTGTTATCCTCCCAATGTTGACCCAAATTATTTAGCACATATATTAAAAAGGTATTGCGAAGTTTTGAGTTTCTCATATGTCTGACCCTCAGATAAATAATTTGGAAATATACATAAATACGGCCCTTATCTTCTAAAATACTTCTTTTTTTCTCAATAAAATACCCATAGTTCAAAGAAAATTCATAGAATATTTGACATGTCAAATGATTAAATTATTTTATTTTATTTAAAAATCATGTACACAACTAATATCAGGCTGGATATTTAAGATAACATTTTCATTGTCTTGTTTAAATAAAGTAATAAAAATATTACAAAATGCATTTTGAAACAATGAATACTCCCTCTCTTCCAAATTGGCATACTAGCAGACGACAACAATGAAGCAGATCTCCACAGCAAAAGGTTCGTATGTTGTTATAGTATGCATGAAACCGCATTGAAATGTTGCATAATATATGTGCAAGTGACCATGTTATCAATTAAACAAAACATACCCATAATAGTAGGGCGGCTAAGGCAGTGGTATGTGCATTTTGTGTTAAAAGCATGAAACGTGGCACACTTACACATTGACCCATGCCTTAAAAAAATAGATATAGAACCCACTTGCGACGGACCAATTAGAGGCCTGGTTACATGTAAAAGTTTTAGGCAGAATAGCATTTATACATTATATAATAAGATTAATTAATTTAATATAAAATACTTCTGCCTAAAATATTGTTACGGATTCGCGCCCGCCGGCGTGCTGACGGCCACGTAACTCGAATCGCGGCACGTCGCCCACCGGACGGACAATCCAGTCGTGACCCTCTCGGACTAACGCCGGGAACCAGTCACGGGTGGACCTTTCGGTCTCACCGCGATCGAGCCAATCAGCCCCCGCGTGGGATAGGGTTGCTCGCCAAATTCGACCTACCTAAGTACCCACACGGAGGGTAGACCGGGCGATCGCACCTCGCCGCAGGTCGACTTCGGACACGGGCCACTTAAGCGACCCGTTCCGTACTATCGGGATAACCGAGCGGTGTTATCGTCGGCCTCGACGGTTCGATTAATTATCGGGCGTATTCAGCCCACTACCAACCCTTTACATGAAGTAAGATGGGGATTCAATAGAGGAAAAGACGAAGCGAAGCGGGAGAACAGTTCAACAATAAAGCACATTTATTCGCGATGAACGGAAAGCGCACATATACAATTCCACCAAAAGCACATAGAAAAGAAGAGAAACACAATGCAATTCCACCAAAAGCACATAGAAGGAAAAGAAACAATGCAATTTTACACAAAAAGCAAATGCGACAATGCAGATCTAATACCGATTACGCGAGCACACGGCAACACTTATACAATTTTACTTCACAGACGGCGCCGACAACACATACCCAAAACCAAGGAAAAGAACACCCTCAAAGATGAGGCGGGCCTGAGGCCGAGACCGGGTCGGGCCTACCCGTCTGGTGATGAGACGCGGAGCGGCGATGGTGCCTCAACTCCGTGGGCCTCGCGGACAGTGTCTGGTAGGGGGTGGGAAAGGGGCCCCCTTGGTCGCACTATCTCAGCGCGGGGGGAAACAGGAGGGGGTTGCTGATGCTCGGGGAAGGGAGGATTTCTACTCTGCCTCAAGTCCCGCGACGAGCGTCTCCACCTCGGCCAGGTCGCGCCGTCGGCCTCCCTGGTGTGCAGCTCCCGGCACGACGTGAGCACCCCCTCGTCTGCCCTCGCCGCCTCTCCACAGCTCCGTCCCCTTCACTCCGACTCCAACGCACACGACGACGACCAACTCCTTCTTGCTTCTTCTTCCCAACTCCACCGACTGCGGTCTTAACTCCTTATTTACTTGACTGACGAACGCGGTCGCTTATATAAGCCCCGTGGCTTCGCTCTCTCATCTTTGACCCCCTGCCTTCGACCTTTCACCTCGCTCCCCATTGGCCCGAGAAAAAGTGGGCGTGAATGCATTTTTATCCATAAATTTGCATATAGCGACCGCCCTCCAACGCCCTGGAGGCGGGGCCAAATCGCCCCTCGCTCACCGATTGGACGGAACAAAAGTGGGCGTGTGTCATTTTTGATCCGTTTTTGAAGTGGAAAATCCGTGGTTTTGTACACGCTGTTCGGCGCGCGCCCTGCACGAGTCCAACACCGGTACCCACAAGCGGCGCAAGAACGGTGGCGATGCGACGGTTGCGAGGTGTGACGTGAAGCGGCGCCGCGGTGGGTGGTTGATGTGGTTGGTGGTGGTAACAATGGCGGTTGGTCCAAAATAAAGATAGTAAAAGAAAAACGGCTATCCTGAAGAGTCGCAGCACGCATAAATGACATGTATTCCCACTAGACAACGGGTTTGGGCCTAACTACACATATACTTACCGAGATATCTCACCTAAGGGACCTGAATGGTGGTTTGCGAATTTGGTAACCACAACAATATTATGTCAGCTAATTAACTATTCTGAATGCAATATTTAAATAATGCCAAAAACATGAGGATTTTTGGTTACCATGGCAACAGAATTACAAGCATTTTAATAGTCTACTTACCGTCCTTATACAAATATAACCCTCCCATTATTTTTCCTAAGATGCATATTAATAACATATGTGAAATGAAATTTTTGTTTTAGTCCATTTGATGATGCTACTAATAATTATTTGTTGACATGCAAGTAGCACAGGAAGTGCACCTGCTCCGGTGGTAAATAACCAGAAGGTCATCACTGTAGCCACCTTTAAATGACTGCTTGGCGATCAATTTTCAGAAGAAGGTGAGTAATGCTACATTCATATCGCAGATTATATACTTCTGCACTCATAATGATAAAAAATACAATCAAAACATGTAAAGATACGATATAATGTCAAATGAAACCTATCATCAATTTGGAAATCACCCCACTCAAACTTTGACCAATGTACTACTTTCTACAAGACATGTTATACATGTTATATATATATATATTGTGAACCTGAGATGAACTATGACCCAAATCCTAATTTATTTAAATACATATCAAGTCAATGAGATTACTAAAACAAATGGTAAATCTCAACATTCATCTAGTTCTCTAGAATGTCAGGTCACTTAGTGCAAGGGAGCAGTCCTTATTTAGATGTGCATACTTGTTCTTGCTTTAGAAGAAATTGTCTTATTAAAAGTGGCTGTACATGTAATGTTTTTGAGATACAAAGATATTCTTGTATTATTCTTGACTGCAACCTATAGTACATATTTGTTTCTTCCACAGATTATCTGGCATGGTGGAGTAGACTGAATAAATCATGGAACCAGAACACACAAGGGAGAAAAGATCCCGATCTGACACAGATTATTCCAGATGTCTAATTTGTCAGTATGTATCAGAAACTGTGCCGCTCCAACAATTAACGCCACTGGGTTATCCAGCACTTCTTAACGCTGTCACTAAATGAATGGATGAAGTAGCTTTTAGATTGGAGCGAGACATTATAGATGAACATAACTTTATGCTACATGAGCCAAAAATGCATGCAAAATGTCGTAACAGTTATACAAACCAAAAGCCAGTTGAACAGAAAATACGAAATGTTAAGACTACTGTGAACAATTGTGATGAATCAAGCTCTAGTTCCAACACAGCACATATGGGAACAAGGTCAAGTTCTGAGCAACCTATCCGATACAAGCACCAGTGTTTCATTTGTTGCAAAGAGCGAAATAAAAAGGGCGAATGGTAGCTCTTGCTCATCACAGATCTAGAAGGGCATAAACCGATTCAACAGAAAGCAAGAAGCCTTCATGATGAAGTCATGCTGAAGAGATTACATATGTTTGATAGTGGTAGCATTGACATAGTTGCAGCAGATTTTCGCTATCACCGCTCTTGCATGACAACTTACATGAACAAGAGGATCACTGGCGCAAAACAGCAAGCTGAGAATGATCCATATAATGATGCATTTGAAAAACTGATTTCCGAGATAGAAGTGCCCATATTTCTTGAGAATAAGGTATTCTATATTACAACCCTACAAAATCAGTACAGGACTAAATATGTTCTGTTATCCTCAGTGCCTACATCTTGAGTGGCTGTGATACAGTCAGCTATCCATTCCAAAGAGGAAAGAAGCGGGCTTTCAAATGTGCTGTAGACAATCCAGAAAAGCTTCTTCCACTCGCTCAGTATGGCAAACCTGGCGAGAACTTTATCCTTGATGTATCAACTGGTGTCATTGAAGCTGCAAGATTCTTCTTTCTGGCCCTCTATACACAATCTGATTTCCTGGGTAGTCTGGATGTCCTGCGTGCACACATTTTCGCTACCAAAAAATGTGACCTCAGATGCCTGCCTCCTACAGAGGATGCATTTTACCTTCACTTGCTACGAAGTCTTCACCAAATGGCTGTGTGTAAGAGTGCTCACATTTCGAAACCAGTACACCCAATAGCAACTGCATTCGGCAGAGAAATCAGGAATGGCAAACTGGTGCCAATAATGATGACAAAGGATCCAAAGCCAAGAGCTGTACAGGAAAAGTTCTGTAAATGCAAGAAGAGCAACTGTCTTCGGAGCTGCCTGTGCGCTCGAACCAACTCAAAGTGTTTTTGCTTGCCTTTGCATGGGTGACCCACTGAAATGTGGACGCGTTGAAGCAAACCTCTTGATTCCTGATGAGAACTAAATAATGAACTAGTCAGTGGAATATTCATTTTCATTGATGAGTGCAACATGATACATGTCAAATTTTGCAAGACCTTGTAAAAAGATGTAATTTTACGAAGTGTCATCATGTGAAACTATTTGTATCTATTATATTAAAGATGGTCACAACATAAAAAGACACAAAAATAACTCATGTTGTGCATTTATATCAAATCTGTGTTGAGAACAGATATTTAGTCAGAAATTGACAGCCATTTTGAATTTTTCATTAAATTTAATAGCGTGTTTTCTTGTCCAACTTTCAAAGGTCAAATAGTACATATATCAAGCAAGTAACACAATTCTGAAAATGTTTCTTTTCAGACCAAATTATCGTCAGTCATGCAAAATGGCAGCCATCTTCAAAAGATACAGCCACAATACATTGGGTTTTTTACGCCAAAAAAAGAATAAACCAAGCAATGGTTTCGTAACAAACACAAAACACTTGAATAATTGCAATAATACTCAAGAGTATAATGAACATAGATATCTATGGGAAAATATGGCATCCATCTTGGAACATGGCAGCCATCTTAGAAATATGGTGGCCATTTTGAAAACCTTTAGTTAAATTTATAGTGAATACTTTAAAGGATGTTATGTTCTATTAATGTGCCAAGTTTAATACTATTGTAATTAAAATTACAACTGGTAAACCAGTAATCCCGGGCTTCAAGGCGTGCCTCTATTTTAACAAATTTCAACACTATCACCCACATGATATGGGTTTTCTGAGTTAGAAAGTTAGTTCAAGTCTGCAATGGGGTCCAGTTACGGGGTCCCTCATGTTATATCAATGAAGGATTGAAAAGCCCATTGCAATACATGATAAAGAAAGAAACTTCACATTGGACAAATCGAGGCTGGACAAATTTTCAAGTCCCCAAAAAAGTCCAATAACTCCACATTTGCATATTAATGTAAATGGCGAACTTGTAGAACGTTAAAATATCTTCCAGAATGTGTGGTCACTTTTTGTCTATCTTCTTTGGTTTTCATTTTATGACATGTCAAAAATGGGTGATTTTCAACTTTGGGGGGCTCTGGGGCCTCACTGGGGTAAAATACAGACATAGTGTAAACATATTTGGAGTCCGCTCTTCAAGACCTATCAGAATCTGTCATTAAATTTTTTCAACTCTCATTTGCATATTTGGCATATTTAATGAGGCGAATCGGCATCATTTTAATCATTTAAATTATGTAACGATTTCGATGAAATTAACAACTTAACATTCCAATGGAACCTCACAAATGTGTGCAAAAGTTTGAGGCTGTCCTATTACCCCTTCTGGAGAAGAAGATGTTTTTCGGTTTTGGAGAAAATCCAATATGGCCACCATACCACGTGACCGACGTCATTAAAATTTTCAAAGTATAAACAGCAAGTGGAGAGTTATTAAATCGATGTTTCATTGAATTTCATCAAAGCATTGTTTTCATTTAACGACATTTCAAAAATGGGTGATTTTAAACTTTGGGGGTCTCTGGGGCCTCACTGGGGTCAAGTCCAGACATGGTATAAACATATTTGGAGTCCCCTGTTAATGAACTATTTAAATCTGTCATTAAATTTTTTCAAATCTCATTTGCATATTTAATGAGGCGAATCGGCATCATTTAAAATCATATAAATTAAATAACGATTTCGACCAAATTAACATTAACATGGAACTTAGCAAATGTGTGCAAAAGATTGAGGCTGTCAGATTATCCCTTCTGGAGATGTTTTTAGGTTTTGGAGAAAATCCAATATGGCCGCCATACCACGTGACCGACGTCATCAAAATTTTCAAACTATAATCATAAGGTGGAGAGTTATTAAATGGATAAGTTTCATTGAATTTAATCCAAGCGTTGTTTTCATTTTATGACATTTCAAAAATGGGTCATTTTCAACTTTGGGGGGCTCACTGGGGTCAAATACAGACATAGTATAAATATATTGGGAGTCCCCTGTTTATGTGCTATCTAAATTTGTCATTAAATTTTTTTCAACTCTCATTTGTATATTTAATGAGGCGAATCGGCATCATTTTAAATCGTATAAATTATGTAAAGATTTCGACCAAATTAACAAATTAACATTACCATGGAACAATGCAAATGTCTGCAAAAGTTTGAGGCTGTCGTGTTATCCATTCTGGAGAAGAAGATGTTTTTAGGTTTTGGATAAAATCCAATATGGCCACCATACCACGTGACCTACGTCATCAAATATTTCATAGTATAAACTTCAGGTGGTGAGTAATTATCTTAAGTTTCGTTCAATTTCATCGAACAGTTTTCACTCCAGATCCGCCACAAAATCGGTCAGTAGAACATAAAAACGCCTTTAATAATAATAATAGGAACGATTTCAATAGAGCTTCAGCCATGCTTGAAGCCCTAATTACCCAAACTTTATCCTTCTGCATTTTTCAATTTTTCACGAGAGTCGATTTTTTATTTGAGGGTAGTAGTGCTAAAAAGATGCATTTTTTTTCAATTTTGCAATTCCTCTGGCAGAGCAGGCCTCTGGATTCTGTTTCCTAAGGGTCTGAAATTGCAAAAAAATGTGGCCTGCAAAGTATATCTTTCCAAGACAGGTCATCTCAAATTTTGGTGCCCTGGATCCCAGACTAAGATGAAAAACAAAATTATGTCTGAAATCCATTTTCTACTGGTCACACACGGCCCAGAGCCAAACACTGCTCAGACACATCCAAAGATAAACTACCATCCAGGCAAGTCCGGAGACAACCTCCCGTCCTTGAGGAGCCTTCACAGAAAAACAACATTGCATTTATTGAGACGTTTCAGGAGGATGTCGACAATAATATTTATAAACAGCTGCCAATCATGATGTGACGGGTGAAAAAACAAAATTGGCACCACTCGCTCGGGGTGACGGAGCACGCACAGCTCGCTCGGGGTGAGGGAGCACACACCACTCGCTCGGGGTGATGGAGCACGCATCGCTCGCTCGGGGTGACGGAGCACCCACGGCTCGCTCGGGGTGACGGAGCACCCACGGCTCGCTCGGGGTGACGGAGCACCCACGGCTCGCTCGGGGTGACGGAGCACCCACGGCTCGCTCGGGGTGACGGAGCACCCACGGCTCGCTCGGGGTGACGGAGCACCCACGGCTCGCTCGGGGTGACGGAGCACCCACGGCTCGCTCGGGGTGACGGAGCACCCACGGCTCGCTCAGGGGTGACGGAGCACCCACGGCTCGCTCGGGGTGACGGAGCCCCCACGGCTCGCTCGGGGTGACGGAGCACCCACGGCTCGCTCGGGTGACGGAGCACCCACGGCTCGCTCGGGGTGACGGAGCACCCACGGCTCGCTCGGGGTGACGGAGCACCCACGGCTCGCTCGGGGTGACGGAGCACCCACGGCTCGCTCGGGGTGACGGAGCACCCACGGCTCGCTCGGGGTGACGGAGCACCCACGGCTCGCTCAGGGTGACGGAGCATGAACCGCTTGCTCGGGGTGATGGAGTGTGCACCGCTCTCTCATGGTGACGGAGCACGCACCGCTCGCTTGGGGTGACATGGCATGGCAAAAGTGAGTGAACAACCCCTCCCCCTCCCTTCCCCCCTTCCTCCTCCTCCACCCTCTCCTTCCTCCTCCACCCTCTCCTTCCTCCTCCCTCTCCCCCTCCCCATCTTTCCTCTCCACTCCCCCTCCCTCCTCTCCTTCACCCTCCCTTCTTCTCCCCCCTCCCTCCTTCTCCTCTCCTCCCCCTTTCCTCTCCCCTCTCCCATTTCCCTTCCCCCCCTGCATCCCATTGTATCGGCTACTCATATTAGATGCGGTATCGTAAGATTGTCCTCGGCAGTTAGCGACGTCCAATCCAGTGGCTTTCAAAAAATCCAGTAATGCGTCGCTTGCTGGAGTCCAGTGTGTCCTGTGTTGCTCAGAAAGGCCATGAAACGCTCCACTGGAGCCTCGTTCTCGATGTATCTTAGAATAACTGTGAGCTGGTCGATGTGGCTTTTGTCAGGAGTAGTCTGACACAGAAGTATTGTGACGTCCACGGGACTTGAACAGTCCCGCCAACGTAGAATGAGCCGAAACGATGGAGGCGGTTTATTTATCTATAACCCAAACATGGCGGTTCTAATCGTTCTACCACAAACGGGACGAGGAAGGTGGCACGAGTCACTTTTCACTGAGTTGATGATGTTTATTTGTTTTTATTATTAACCAGAAATAACAAGACTCGGCAAGAAGAGGGATCCGGGGCGATTCGACGGGATGGTGTGGGATCGGGCGTGGGGAAAACACAGACAATTCCAATGAACATACAGATCTCAAACCCTCTAAGGCGCCAAGCACACACACACACACACACACACACACACACACACACACACACACACACACACACACGCGCACACACACACACACGCACACACACACACACACACACGCACACACACACACACGCACACACACACACACACACACACACACACACACACACACACACACACACACACACAAAACGTAGCTACTTCTGGTAGTCAGGCTGGACCGTGGTGTGGACGCAACTGTCCCTGGATCAGCATCAGACGAGCTGGCCTTGCTCTCGTCAGGGGGGGGGGGGGCAGGAGAAACCGTGGTACTGTCGACCTCCTGGTCCTGGCCCAAGTCCGCTCAAAGCCGCCAGGGAACCAGTTCTGGCGCCAAGTTGCGAGCAGGAGAGGGAGGCAGGTCCGCCCGCCATTCGACCCCGTACTCCGAGTCAGCAGAACCCCAGAGCCAACCAAGGTGAGGCACGAGGCTCAGCAAGGCTCCAAGACACGATGAAGAACACGATCGAATCAGCACAACAACAAGCACGCTCTCCGCGCAACAGCCTCCACACCAAAAAAACACGATCTTTTTGTCCCGATCTTCTTCCTCTTCTTTTTCGACCCCGAACAGAACCTTTTTATCCTCCCGTCCTCGTCACTTCCAATCGAGCCGTTTTATTGGCCCACCGCCGTCGCCTTCCGCCAATCGTGATCACGGGGCGGAGCCATCCGCAGCCCTGTCCTGTGACGTCACGGCCAGCCTCTAGGGACTACTAAAAGGGGTTTACGCAGACACACTTACCCTATCCCGTGTCCCTATCTAATTACGTGACAATTATCATTTCCCCCTTGAAGAAATGAACATTTACTAGACAACTTATCACCACTGAATTGCTACTTATTACATCGAGATCCTGGTAAACTCGAACAACATGGCATACCTAATTAAACATCCTAATTACCCTTTGAATGCATACCCCCCCCCCTCAAACGTAACAGTATTTTACCTCTTTCACACGAGCGACGATGTTATCCAGAACAGATTTTCCGATGATGGAGACTAACTCTTCACATGTCATAGATGATAAGTCGTTGGTGTAGCCACTACCTTGGTTGGCATATTTCTGAATGTGCTGCGCCAAAAATGGATCGTATTCCGCAAGTAATTCCATTAAACCAAGGTAGTTACCATTCGTCTGTGACCCAACAATTTCATCCGATCCACGGAACGCCAGACCACGCTCAGCGAGAAACGATATCACACTCACACTTCGTTTCAGCACCTCCCTCCAATCGGACGCAATCTCACTCACTTGTTTGACGAGTTCAGTGTCCACATGACCTGCGGATGTTGATCTGTCTGACAAGCGGATGATATTTGCACAATGTACATGCGAACGCTCATGCACCTCGATAGAACGACTGGCATGCTTCCAGTCATTGAATCCTTCCCCGCCCAGGGCAGTAGCGCCTCCAAAGAGCTTGCAAGCGATGCAGTACAGTTTTCCAGTTGATGTGGAGAAGCAAAGCCAGGACCTTTTCATGGACTCTCTGTTTTGTAGTCTACGGTAAAAAAGATTCTTGGAGCAGCAGCGTTTCCTACCTTCAACAAACTGTATGGATGAATCAAAGGGACCAGTCGAATTCTGCAGGGGCTCCAAATCTCGCGATGCCCAGTAGTCGATCATCTCTGACGACGGTCGCTCAGGAGGCCAACATCCAATGCAATTGGCAAAGCCAGGTCCACGATCAGTCAGTATATCTCACACTTTTTCATCTGATGCATGTTCTTCATCGGTGGAACCTTCCGAGATGTTGGGCGAATCTTGACGTGGGGGTTGCGTTGCCAAATCCGCTTGTTCTGTTTCTGTTGGTGTTCCAGCCTCTGTCATGGACGAATCACCTGTTTGTGCAGGAGTGAAAAACTCTGAGATTTTCTGGGTCTTGTCAATGACTGCCTTGTGTCTTTCATCTTTTTCCTTGGAACGTTTCCGCTTTTGAGCACCACTGTCATATTTCCGTGGAGCCCTGGATATGTGCCTGTCGTCACCGAAGCCGCTCATTGTGGTTTCTGCAGCTGGTATGCACCGAGTAACCGAGATATTGTCAGAGTGCACATGGGACATACCAGAATAACGAACAAAAAGTATGTTTCACACACCTGGAACATAGAAAGTCACACCGTGTTACTGTGCTGTGCGCGCCAGTAAGCAGGGTACTGACAGCGTTCCCTGCCAGCCGCAGTTTCAATGTGTACAATACTACCCCTGCCGGCCGTGTGCTGTGCTGGCCTGGCCTAGTTTTACCACATCGACTTTCACCTTTTCACCTCTCCTCTGGCTGGACCTCTGTATTCCGTCTGTGCTTGCTGGGCTCTGGCGGGCAGTGCCGTAGTTAGTTGGTCATGCTCAACCATCCGAAGCATCGATGATCGATCCAAAAAAAAGATCCGAATGTGGGCCCCCAATGCCCGAGGCTTGCCCCGGGAATTTTTGACCACTTTGGATCCGTTCTGTGGACCGTGGAAGAAACGGCTTGAAAAAGCCAAAGCTTGAAAATAATTCTCACAATGATGGACAATTTTGAAAAGAAATCCTTACAAAGAGTTTACAATCTTCATTCACTGACAATAAAACTTTAGAAGCACATTTTGAAGTGATTTTCAAAATGTCATCGAAATTGTGGGGGGACCCTAAATGTGGGGGGCCCCGGGGCCATGGCCACACCTGGCCACCCCTAAATCCGGTAGTGGTCAGAGCGCGCGGAGACCGCGTGCGGCGCGAAGGGGACAAAGGGAGGACAAGCTCCATTTCGCCACGCGGCGCATTCGAGCGGGAGTTGGAATCCGTGGACATCCGCCTGTTGAGAGCGACATTCGTGCTTGTCCTCTCGTCCATGAGACATCACCAAGTACTCTGTCTTGTCTTGCATGCATGCTGTCTGTCTATCTGTCCTTGTCTGCACGTTGTTTAAGGCATATCTCGGGAGCGACCCCCTCGAAACCTGTAGTCCATGGTTCCCGAGTTAAGAACGGGTTGAGGATTGTTAATAAAAACATTGTCGTGAATTTTGCTTGTGTTGTGATCCCCGATGTTCCCCAATAAATCTGTTGAATTCGTATGAAGTTGCCGCTATGGATTAATTTGTGTCTCGTCGAGGAACGATCCGTTCGATTGGCATATACAACCAAAAATGGTTACAGACTGGTAGAAAACGCTCAGCATCTGACAAAACCAGTCTGTAACCAAGGGTTCTATTTCCCCAACTGGCAAGGTACAAGGATTACGTTGCTATCGTGATTGAAGGTGCGTGACCCGAGGCCTGTGCTGAGCCGGCCGGCGTTATTAACTCCGGAGTCGGTGGTGGTTAGGGTGGCACCTAGGACCGGGTGAGAATCCCGCCACCCCGGATCCGCAACAATATATATTGGTTGGGTCGCCAAAATAGGTGACCCTTATTGTCAGTAATTCTGTCTGTTTTTCGTTTGTCATCAGCGTAATTGGTAGTAAACGTGGGCCGATTTTGACCAAACTCGGGTGGTAGGTACATCTTATGACCAAGTACTTTGGAAATTGTGATGGTTGCTAGGGACGCTTTGGTTCCCTAGCAACAGCCGAAAACCCTTCAGAATCGGTACCGTTCACGCAAAATCAATTCCGAAAGCCATTATCCCACGTATGCTTATGAAATTTGGCATGCATCATCTACAGGTGATGCTCTACCAAATGTATTCTGGTTTTTTGTGATATATAGAATAGTTTACCCGCAGCGCCCCCTACAAATGGGTATGCCCGAAAATTGGCGAATATTGAAGTCCCCCTAGCGACCAGGTGAGTGCATCGATCCGAATGAAACTTTGCAGGTTCATAGCACGCAATGAGTACTACAACTTTGCCTCTGGACATATTGACCGATATTGCTTAGGTCAGGGGTCAAAGGGCAAAAATCGATAATATGCGAGAGCTGGAGGTGCCTTCGCGCCAAATGCTACTGCTCCTAGGGTTATGGTCAGATGGGCATTAAAATTCACACTAATCATCTGGAATGCATTGTCCACAAACGATCGAGCCGGATTTTCGATTTATATCTTTGTTCACTCATAGCACCCCCTCGAACTTTGGGGATTTCCGATATCAAACCGCATTTTCGATACTTTTCATTCAAATTGATACCGAGTAGTTATCAGTAGATGGAACTCGATGAGATTTGGTATGCATAATCTTAAGGTGATTCTCTATCCGCTAAATGACATCCATTTTTTTCTATATCTTATAGTTTCCAAATGGGAACCCTCTCAACTTGGGTGTCCGAGGGCCATTGAGCATTCCTGCTGAAAATTCAAAGTACACTAGCTCCAAGACGGTTGAACCGAATCGAATGAATCTTTACATGCTTATAGACCGTAATGAGTACTACAACTTTGCTCATTTGCATAATGAACTATCTCGTAGGTCAGGGGTCAAAGGTCAATAAGTGCATTTTTCAGGCGAAATTACCATTCAAGGCACCCTTGCTCCTACATGGATTAACCGATATGAATGAAAGTTCATAGGTACAGAGTACTCAATGGTTACTACAACTTTGCTTCAGGACATATTGACCTATCTCGGCTAAATCAGGGGTCAAAGGTCAATGAGTGCATTGTTCGGGAAAAATGACCATTCATAGCTCCCTTGCTCATACATGGGTTAACCGATTCAATTGTAATTTCGTAAGTACTTAGTACTAGATTAACTCGGATCAGGGATCAAAGGTCATCGGATGCTCGGCGACCCATGGCCGCCTACCGGCTTGTGTATATATATATATATATATATATATATATATATATATATATATATATATATATATATGTATATATATATATATATATATATATATATATATATATATATATATATATATATATATATATATATTGAGATGTTTATATATATATATATATTGAGATGTTTATATATATATATATATATATATATATATATATATATATATATATATATTAAAATATATCCACATCCAGGTACCCTCTTCTGGCGAAAGAGTTGCATCGGCTCTGCCGATTGGACATGAGCTTCGCAGAACTGCAGCTCGTACTGCAAAGATAATTAAATTCTCAATTTTATAAACAGGTCCACCCAAGTTCCCTCTGTGGTGGACTGGTGTTTAAAATTGAAAATTAAAATTTTCGTCCCACGGTATTGGCTGCAGTACAATCCTTCGTTGATGCAGGGGGCTGTAGCTCTGTTCAGCTCCTACCTAATATGTGGAGCCTATGTAACTGTTTCGCTGGAAGAGCCTTTTCAAATTTAAATTGTTCCTGGCTGTTCTCAGAACTGTTTTGTGTATCAGACAGGTTAATGTGTGGCAGGCATTTCCTGTTGTTGAGGATGCCTGCAGCAATAGGCACTGCATTTCCTGTGGCACTTGCGGTACCCACTACAATGATGCGGTCTGATCTGATATATGTTTGTCGTTAACGTGTCAACAACCAGTGTGCTTGCTTGCTTGTTTGTGCGAAATAATTTTGGTAGCCTGTGTCGCATTTGTTAATTGTATTAAAGTGATCTGCCATTCCATCTGTTGCACGGATTTGCTTTGTGCTGCTAAAATTCGACCCTGGAAGGGAGTGTGAAGGTTTTCCCACCGCTATGGTTCACCTGCACATTTTCTCATGCCCATGGGTGGGACTGTGATCTAAATTGTCCATGGGCGCGGCTTTGTTAATGTCCACATTCTCAAGGACATGATTTTGCCATCCGCATATCCACGTATGGCTTTGTCCATCGGCGTAGCTGTGAGTCTCACACAAACATTATTACCCTCGCCCTGCAGGTTGTAGACGAATTTGTTGGACAGGTTGCAAGTGTGACACGGATTAAATTATTAGATTTTGGTGAAGATCCGGATCCAGATTCAAGAATTTTTTATTGATTGTTCACCACTGAGAGAGAATTCCCAAAACAACAAAGAGCACGACATCCCAAAATGTTATGCGCGGATTCGGATGAAACTTGGTGGACAGGTTGGTGTGGTGAGAAGGACGAATAGATTCAATTTCTGTGAAGATCTGGATCCGGACACTCAGTTTTTGAATTTTTTTTTATATTGATTCTTTAACATTGAGAAATAGGACCAAAAACGATATATAGCATGTTATTTCAAAACGTGGATGGGTTATGACAAAACTATGTGGATGAGTTGGTTCGATGACGAGAACAAGCCGATTTAATTCTGGTTAAGATCCATATCTGGCCTATCAGCGGGATACAAAATGTGAACTGTTCAGCCTGGCGGAGCTGAGGTATGCACTCTAATGACTGCCTTCCAGTTTATCCACTCACTCACTCATTTAGTCCTTTATATTGGTTAACTAGAAACCTGAAATTTTGTGTACTAATGTAACTCAAAGTCAAGATACCAGGAAAAATCACAAAACTGGCCATAGATGAAAATATACAAAAACAAAAGTTGGCCCGTGGACCTTCACGCCCACTCACCGAAGGTCACGTGACCAAAGACACGGTACGTGATCTTTCATGGACATGATTACTCATGGGTGTTTCAAAGAGATATGAAGTGTTCCAGTGAAAAAAATACCATTCTGCCAACCCGGAGTAAATACAGTTGCAGTGAAGAAATACCGTTCTGTCAACCCAGAGGTACATTGGGCTCTGGTGTTTCTAAGTTTATGGCGGTATGATTCGAAAAAGTATCTGTCTTTTTGTCCTTTACAGACGTCATACAGTGATAGGAAGTCGTAAACATTTTAACATTTATAGCTGGTGTATAGTGTTGTGTTGAAGTTGTAAAACCTTTGAAATACAGAAGTTTGTCTGTATTTTATCAAAACCCTCCAATAAATCAAAAGCAACAATCATTTTATTACTGCCTGCATCTTTGCCTCGCACTGGTGACTAAATACACTGGCCAGAAAAGGGGATGGAGATACTCAGCTGGGTAAACAGAACTTGCTTTAACCCACCCCTTGGAACATAACAGTCATGGGAGGAGGTTCAGAGAGATGGAATTTATTTTGGAAATCTGCGTTTTCTCTACCCACGAAGGCATACCTTCTTCATAATCTATTAAAAGCATGCAAAATCACTTGCGCTGAACTATACTGCGTTTATCGTCAGAGTGGGAATTGAATCTCGCGTAGCTTATTCCGTAAATCTTCGCTAATCAAAATTCAATCAACGTATCAAAAAAGGAAAATGATGACTCAAATCGGCTGTTAAAGATGTGCAATGAGGAAAGTATCTACAAGAATATGACAGTTGGTTTGCTTTATACTTCGGTTTATAAGTTCTAGTTCCACCCTTTCACTTTTGTCATCGACAGTGAATCATAAATCCCTCTTGTAGCGTTGCCGAGCAATACATTACAATGTAAAGAATAGTTTTATTTAATTACTGTTGACGTATTTACATTATAAATTACTGCAGCTGTAAAGTGTTAAATAAAGAACTCATTCTCATCATTCATTCTCCATCTATTTTAGTTATTTAGTTGCTTGCGGAATGCATGCACAATCCACTTCATCAAACATATATAGTTTATATTTTTAAAATGTCTGCACTTAGGATCCACCCCAGCTTCTGATTGCAATCTGCAAGCATGCTGCACTAGTAATATGTAAACATAATAATAAACATAATAATAATAATGATAACATGTTCCACTGTATTTGTGACATTGCCATATGTTCTGAAGTGTTAGTTACTGATTTCCACGTTAGTTTAATGTTTCTTTTTTTGCGTTGTACCTGTTGTTGGAGGAGAGAGTTGCCAAATACCCATTCCAAAGCAGGTCATTACTCAGTGTGGTGTAAAAGTATTACATTTTAGACATTGTACGCAAATGATAGAAAATCATTAACTGCTGTGATCACACACGCACGACGTGGAGCTGCTGCACCACACCCATCCTTGGTTTACATCCATCCAAGAGGTTCCAATTCATTGTCTCGAGAGGCTAGAGCATGTGCATTAAAGTTCAAGTTGTACTCATATCTTATATCCCATAGACCATTCTTATGTGTTGATGTGACATGATGCTTGACTTGCACGTTTCTGTGGTTTAAGTGCAGTCAACGTTTACACCCATTCCTCTTTGGTTTACTTCATTTCATCATTGGTTTACGCACATCCGTGTTTTATGCCCATTCAAGAAAGGTGACTGGTTCGTTGTAAGAAAGGTGACTCACAGGAAGAGGCCATCACACCTGTGTCACATCTCCATCCAAGCATCCAAATTCAGCTAAAGGCTTCATTGAACATAGGATTGCTAAACGACATGTATGAAAGGAGCCAATGACGCCGGAATGAGTCTACATAACTCTCAGTACAGCTGGCAGGGTTTCTCACCAGAGTCGCTCCGGCACCGTTGCCTACGGGGTTTATTTCACTAAATCGCAGGGTACCCGTCGAAGACGGGTAATGTCACTGAAATGGAAGCCGGTGTTTGATGTGGGTTACTCACACATTCAGTGGAGTCAATTTCTTTATGAGAGGCTGTCTTCAGTCGTCTACTGGAGCACATTTTTAAAAAACAACATTCCTCGTTTTGTTGTCTGGGGTATGGACATGCAGCCTACATCTTGATCCAACTCTTGATGCCGCAACGTAAAACATCCCGTGGGAGAAAACAGATGGACGTAGATCTAGTCCGGTGATTTTGAACGACTGTCCTTGTGCTTTGTTTATTATCATGGCAAAGCAAGATCGTATGGGAAATTGTAGTCGGCGGAACTGGAACAGCAGGTCACTGTCTGATGGTATAGGCGGTATCCTTGGAATTAACGCATGTTTTCCTGCTGCCGGTCTATTAATGAGGACTACCTCAATCACATTTGGCCTCATTCGGTAGACTGTGCAGCGGGTGCCATTCGTAATATTGGGTGCGGCCAATGAACGTAGAACCATGACTGGGCATCCCACTTTCAGCTTCAGTTTGTGTGGTGGTATCCCTGATATTTCGATGTAATTTAGGAATTCCACTGGGAAGTGCACCGCCTCCTCAGGAGTGAGTGTACTATAGATGGAATTGTAGTTTTCGGCATGTTGCCACCTGGAAACCGATAGAAGTAATTAGTAATGAGCGTTTGAATCAACAGTTTTTAGTTCTTGGATTACAGGCTAAAATATCCTGTGAAGCAAATAATATTGATTTTTGCCGGTTTCTGGTTATAAAAATGTTTTGTCTGCTTTAGTCCCCGAAGCTCATTTTCACCCCTGAATTTGACGAAAGATAAGCATCAGTTCACCACAAAAATTACATTAAGCGCCCTTCCAGATAGTAAAGTAAATACCTGCCAATTGTCCGGAGGCTACGATGTGATTTGGCGCCGCAAATTGGCACCAAAATTTGGCGTTTGTCTTATAGTATGGATATCGTGGCATGGGGTGGGGTGAGAATGAAGAGTGAATGGTGGGAGAGACATTGAGGAACCAAAGAAGTTAATGAATGGGATGATCTCCATGAAAATGTAGTGGCAGCAGAAACAGTAGATTTACACTGGAATTAGATAGGCATCATCGATAAGCAGTGGGGACACAGAGGACCATGGACAAGGAAAATAATTGGTAAATAGCTCAGTTATGGATGGGTGCTTGTGTACGTGTCATAAATGCGATGTCTGTGATAGGGTCTTGTTACAAAAGTGCATACTGTATATGCAGTCAGTATTTGTTCATTCCACACCCTCCCACCATCTTCATCAGTTCATCCCCCCCCCACCCCCCTAAAAAATCAATCTATCTATCCATTAATCTATGAATGCAAGTTGCACGACATTGTGCCTTAACGGGGTAAACATTACAACCAGGAAAGAGAGTTGAAGCTGCGGGGGGTGGGGGGAGGCAGAGAGAGAGAGAGAGAGAGAGAGAGAGAGAGAGAGAGAGAGAGAGAGAGAGAGAGAGAGAGAGAGAGAGAGAGAGAGAGAGAGAGAGAGAGAGAGAGAGAGAGAGAGAGAGAGAGAGAGAGAGAGAGAGAGAGAGAGAGAGAGAGATTGGAAAGGGGAAGTTGAAGCTTTGGGGAGGGTGGGGGTTGTGGACTTGAAGAAAAAAGGGGGAGTGAAGGACAGAGAGTTAGGGGTGGGGGGGGAGAGGAGCAGAGAAGGGACAGAGTGGGAAAGGGAGGTTGAGGCTTTGTGGGGGGGGAGTTGAGGACTTGGGGTTGGGATGGGGGGTGAAGGACTTGAAGAAGAAAGAGGGTGGAGGACAGAGAGTTGGGGGCAGAGAGGGCACCAATAACTGGAATAGAGGGTTTGAAGACTTGTGGTGCGGAGGGGTTTCGAAGACTTGGGGCTGGGAGAGGGGCTGGGTTGAGGACTTGAAGAAGAAAGGGGTTGAGTACTTGAAGTCACAGCTTACATTACATGGAATTTCTACAGCTTCC
>NC_140971.1:33704374-33716874 GCF_056783735.1 Eptatretus burgeri
CTAGTTTTGATGGGGAATACATGTTTTAAATTTCAACTTGATCAGATGCATGGTCTGGCAGGCAGAATTATTTGCTTTTTTGATATGGGTTTAAAAAAAAAATAAGGCTCACTTGGCTGTGCCTGGATGGATTTGAGGGTAGAGGAGTAGCAGCTGAAATGCGAATCCTATTCAGGTTCATCCTGATGACTTTGTCTTTGCTTTTTGCTTGTTTGGGTTCCTTCTGATGACTCCAATGCAGGACTGTACCTATTTGGTCTTCCATTTGATTTGAATTGAATTTATTTTCATCTCATTCTAAATTCAATTGAATAATGAATAATAATAACAAAACCTCACGGGTTAGAGTCAGGTGTCTGATCAAAGCGGGGTTGAATCAAAGCGGGACTTCCTAGTACCCGGTCATCACTGCCAGTCGTTTTAAAGTGTCAGTTCTAATGTCTCATTAATTCCATAACACACCAGTGCACAAAATACACCACACAAAACAAGTCCTGGTGAGGGTCTGCAATCTCTGATTGCTCTATTTGTTGTTGGAAATTGTTTCACTAACAAAGCATTGAAATTCACTTGTTGTTGGAATCTGATACCAGGAACATATAAAGCAATGCTTCTCGTTTCGTTACTTTTAGTTCCATTCTTCAAATGAAATCAAATGCAGTGTGGAACTTGTAACATAAACACAATATCCCTTTCATCGGCTAATTGTACGTTTGCCAATCTTCAGTTTTGTCTGGAATCCATTGGTGGCAATAAAAGTCCACAAAAACACTCCTGAAATTATGTATTTTATCCAATAATTTAACTTGTGGAGCCTGAAATTTTTAAAAGCAACTATACAAGTAGAAAATTGAATAGGAGTGCCACAGAATAAGACACAAGAGTTTAGAGTGCCACCAGTGAAAAAGGTTGAAAACCACCCCGCTACTTCATCGTTGGTGGCAGAAAGGGCCACCACCATCCACGTGTGCCCTGGGGCCTCCACCACCACAAATCCGGCGCTGCTGGGGGGGTTATTAACCCCCCACGTAACGACATGTTCTTCCCTAGTTTTCCTAGAAATGACGGATTTATAATGAAAGTGGTGTGATGGTCAATTAAGGTGGAAGCAGAGGAGACAGCCGGCTCAGTGTTCGCGCGTTGAGTACACTGGGTGCGCACGTACGTTTGTCGAGCAGAACGATGCGTCGTGTTCTTTGGGTTTCAAGCCAAGAGGATTTAAGGAGAGGAACTTTGTGGAAGCTGCGAGGAGGGTATTCGGTACCGTCTGGAGCGCTGGGATAAACGACAGATCTGTTAAATTTTTGAAAACAATGTCCGCTTGAACTGAGCTCTTGTGTTCCACGCTTTCAAAATTGCTGTTGCTTTATCTGTGCAGAACATGCAGCAATAAAGGAGAGGCGAAAGGGAAGTGGATGAGGGCAGGGAGGTGTGGGGGGGAGGGGTGCAGGATGTGGTCTCCTCGAGCTGATGAAACACCCGTATGCACGGGTCAAGGTGGAGTGGGTGGGGGGGGGAGAAGAGGGGAGGAGAGGAGGAGGGACAGAGGATGCCACATTGCTGTCACATGATGGCTCGTGGGTCTGATGTCAGCCTCAAAATGAGAGTAAGTTGTTGAGAGCTGTCACTCGTTTTTTACAGATGTTCATGGAATTTCACGAACTTCTCATTGGGGAATGAATTGCATGGTATGGCAGAATTAATGGGATGTAAGATCTGATGGCGAATAATGTTGTGTGTTGTTCATCTTTCGGCTGCTCCCGTTAGGGGTCGCCACAGCGGATCATCCGTTATGATCCGCATACTGATTTGGCACAGGTTTTACGCCGGATGCCCTTCCTGACGCAACCCTGGTCGCCTCTTACGACACAGGGATCAGGATTTGGGTTTCGCCATGATTCCAGGCTGCTCTGCACCCTGCCCAGTGCAGAGCCCCCGTCGTCAAGCGATCCTCCAACCCAAGCCTCCGAGTAGCCGGATTACAGGCGCACGCCACTACGCCCGGTCTCTGATGGCGGATAATATGGGATATAATATCGAATAGCGGATAATATGGGATTTAATATCAGATAATATGGGATGTAATGTCTGATAGCAGATAGTATGGGATGTAATGTCTGATAGCAGATAATATGGGATGTAATATCTGATAGCAGATAGTATGGGATGTAATATCTGATAGCAGATAGTATGGGATGTAATATCTGATAGCAGATAGTATGGGATGTAAGATCTGAGAGCAGATTGTATGGGATGTAAGATCTGGGAGCGGATAGTATGGAGATGTAAGATCTGATAGCAGATAGTATGGGATGTAAGATCTGACAGCGGATAATATGGGATGTAAGATCTGACAGCGGATAATATGGGATGTAAGATCTGATAGCGGATAATATGGGATGTAAGATCTGATAGCGGATAGTATGGGATGTAAGATCTGATAGCGGATAGTATGGGATGTAAGATCTGAAAGCAGATAGTGTGGGATGTAAGATCTGATGGTGGATAGTATGGGATGTAAGATCTGATAGCGGATAGTATGGGATGTAAGATCTGATAGCGGATAGTATGGGATGCAAGATCTGATAGCGGATAATATGGGATCTAAGATCTGATAGCAGATAGTATGGGATGTAAGATCTGATAGCAGATAGTATGCGATGTAGGATCTCTCCGGCGGATAGTATGGGATGTAAGGTTTGATAGCGGATAGTATGGGATGTTCGATCTGATAGCAGATAATATGGGATGTAAGATAAAATAACGGATAGTATGGGATGTAGGATCTCCACAGCGGATAGTATGGGATATAAGATCTGATAGCAGATAGTATGGGATGTAGGATCTCCACAGTGGATAGTATGGTATATAATTGCGAATATCAGATATAAGATCTGATAGCAGATAGTATCGGATGTAGGATCTCCACAGCGGATAGTATGGGATATAAGATCTGATAGCAGATAGTATCGGATGTAATATCTGATAGCAGATAGTATGGGATGTAATATCTGATAGCAGATAGTATGGGATGTAATATCTGATAGCAGATAGTATGGGATGTAAGATCTGAGAGCAGATTGTATGGGATGTAAGATCTGGGAGCGGATAGTATGGAGATGTAAGATCTGATAGCAGATAGTATGGGATGTAAGATCTGACAGCGGATAATATGGGATGTAAGATCTGACAGCGGATAATATGGGATGTAAGATCTGACAGCGGATAATATGGGATGTAAGATCTGACAGCGGATAATATGGGATGTAAGATCTGATAGCGGATAATATGGGATGTAAGATCTGATAGCGGATAGTATGGGATGTAAGATCTGATAGCGGATAGTATGGGATGTAAGATCTGATAGCAGATAGTGTGGGATGTAAGATCTGATGGTGGATAGTATGGGATGTAAGATCTGACAGCGGATAATATGGGATGTAAGATCTGACAGCGGATAATATGGGATGTAAGATCTGATAGCGGATAATATGGGATGTAAGATCTGATAGCGGATAGTATGGGATGTAAGATCTGATAGCGGATAGTATGGGATGTAAGATCTGATAGCAGATAGTGTGGGATGTAAGATCTGATGGTGGATAGTATGGGATGTAAGATCTGATAGCGGATAGTATGGGATGCAAGATCTGATAGCGGATAATATGGGATCTAAGATCTGATAGCAGATAGTATGGGATGTAAGATCTGATAGCAGATAGTATGGGATGTAGGATCTCTCCAGCGGATAGTATGGGATGTAAGGTTTGATAGCGGATAGTATGGGATGTTCGATCTGATAGCAGATAATATGGGATGTAAGATAAAATAACGGATAGTATGGGATGTAGGATCTCCACAGCGGATAGTATGGGATATAAGATCTGATAGCAGATAGTATGGGATGTAGGATCTCCACAGTGGATAGTATGGTATATAATTGCGAATATCAGATATAAGATCTGATAGCAGATAGTATCGGATGTAGGATCTCCACAGCAGATAGTATGGGATATAAGATCTGATAGCAGATAGTATCGGATGTAGGATCTCCACAGTGGATAGTATGGTATATAATAGCGAATAGCATGGGATGTAAAATCTGATAGCGGATAATATGGGATGTAAGATTGAATTGCGGATAGTGTGGGATATTCAACGTATATTATCAGGTCAGACCAGATTACATCTGTGACTTGCTACAGATACCATGCAAACTTGTACTAACCTGTTTCTTGCTCGGGTTGTCAGCGACTAAACCGTCTCCCCAACCAAGTATCCTGGTGAGGAGGGTGTATGGATGTGGACATCCAGAAGGATTAAAAACAAAACCTGTCAAAGGGTGGAGGAGGCTGGTCCTTGTGAGCCAATGGCCATCCATATCTAGTGTCCAACTGTCTGCAGATGTCTTCCTGTGGTTGGGTACATCTTTCTCGGAGATTGGTGGCAGGATTTGCACTCCAGCCACCATAAAACACTTCATTCTGCAAAGCATAAAAAACACAAAGAAAACTGAAAACCGACTCTGTGAGAGTACCTCGTCTGCAGCTGCCCTTTGCAGGGCAGCTCACTGGATAACTGGATTGTGGCAAAGCCTCCGGGACCCCCATTCTTTGATGATCGGAGGAAAAGCATGGGCTAACCTTCCTTGGTCATATTGGGACCAGATTACATCTCCTCAGGTTAACCTGAGGTACCTTCGGCTTGGTGCCTGGAATGTCCTATTCCGAAGAGAGGATGATCACCTGTCTCTGTTATCATCTGAGCTCCAGCATTTGGACATCGGTATGACAGCACTCTCTGAGGTTTGGAGAGAAGATAGTGGTGAGATAATGACGGGTGGTTACACCAACTACTGGTCTGGTCACTCTGATGGCGACCATAATGATACCCAAGGGGTTGCTGTAGCTGTGTCCAATAAGCTGACTCCGATGATAATTGAGGTAACACTGGTTAACAAGCATATTATGAGACGAATGAGTCATCACTCCTTAGGTGTGATTTCCCTGGTCTCTGTATAAGGTCTGACTGAGTCAAGTGATCTCACCGTGAAGGAGGTATTTTATGCCATGCTCAAGTCTGTGGTTGCTTAGTGCTCCAGGCGAGATACTCTTCCAGTCTTGGGGGCTTTCTATGCATCGACTGGCACTGATAAGGATGATTATGAGACATCTGTTGGTCTCCATGCATCTGGAACTGTGAACGCAAATAACACTAAGTTCCTTGACTTTGCAAGAAGTCATGGACTTAGGGGGCTGGTTCATGGTTTCAGTCTCCACGGGATCATCGCTGGACTAGGTATTTCAACACTGGTGGTGTGGCAAAGGAGATTGACCATGTGCTCGTTGATGGTCGCTGGAGGATGATCCAGAACTACAGGGTCTATCGGGCGGAGTGCTCAGTTCCTCAATACTGACCATAGGCTTGTTGTAGCAACTCTGAAGTTGCAGCTTAAATCCAGGAGAATGGTACTATCCCAGCCTTGGCTAGTACAATCCACGAGGAAAAGAAGGCAACTGATGTAAGGCCCAGGTGAACTCATCGCCATTATTTGTGGGCCTCGTCATTTCCCTGCAGCCGGTGTGAGCGCAGTGCTCTACACTGATGAGCATGAGCACCGAAGGTCATGTGGTACCAACACCGATCTGGAGTTATCACTGAAGGTGAAGGTGAACGGTAGCTCAAGGCATGGCATTTCTTTCTGTCCCTTCAAGGGGTACATGAAGATGGGCATGACTGGCATTGCACAGCATGGAGCTCCAGGGTGAGCTTCATAAGGTCTGTCATTTCAGATTGTGGCTGTGCGCCGCGCAACTGGTTGTGCGCTTGTAACTCCTTGTCCATCCATTCAGTTCACGTCGGGGTCACCAATTTAGTGTGGAAGAGATGACGGCTGGGATGTTCGGATTCCGAGTCATTTATTCACACCGCTAATGTCCAACCTACTCGTACTTCTTTTGGGAAAACGAGATAAACCAGAGCTCAAACATATTTGCATCTTATAACATCCAATGCAAAATGACGCTGTGACACATAGACAATGCTGACTCGTCAAGAGTGTGAGATGTTTGTTTGTAGAAACGAATCTCCATCACCAACAATCAAACTTTGAACTGCACAATGATGGAGTATTTCACCCTTGAAGTTTATCAGAGTTAAATTAATCATAGTGCAGGACAACACCCTGGATAGAATTTGGTTTGTGTGTTTGACTTGTATTCACTCCTAAACCGCTCGACGGGGAGCTTTAAGGTATTTATAAAAATATCGTAGTTACGGGGGTTCCACAATTTTTAATGGTTCCACAGAGTTTCTTGGATTCGGAGGAGTACTAAACCACTACTTAGAAAAAAGAAAGTTTCTTCCGGTATTCCCAATTTCCATCTGAGCTGTATCAATTTCCAATCTGTGTCTCGGAGCCGACTGGGACTTTCAGAATGAAATTTTGCACCAATAATGTGAATAGTAAGTTGACATAATTTTTCTTGACCTTGACCTAATTTTAAGGTCATGACATAATTGTAGACATTTTAACATGTTTCACCGCAACTTGACTCTAGTTTATGGCCAAGAGTAAGCCGCAATTATGCTTGATTTATTTCACACTAGTCTGGGTTAGATATCAAGGTGAAATGGCAGTCTAAAAAAAAACACAACACATTTTTTTTTTCCAATGGAATCTTAAAGATAAGACCGCTTGGCCTTCCAATATGTTCTTGCATCATAATAGTGGACCTGCACTGAAGTTGTGCCCCTGATATTTAATTAGTGTCCTTAACCTGCTTTTTTCTGATGGTGACCTCGTTAACAAAAACACCTTTTTGATCATAACCTGAATAATTTTCCTCCCATTTTCATGTTGTTTTATGGATAGATTGTAGACGGAAAGACATTTTCTTAATTTACCCTCTGTCCCTAAATGTTGAATGTCAAGGTCATATGGTGGTCTGAACAAAATATGCCATCATGGGATCGTGTGCCAAGGGTAAGTCGCAAGCGATTGCCAAGGATAAGCATCCCTGTGCCTTACCCTTGGCAATCGCTTTGTGATCACAGATATCTAGTTACCTCTGCCACCGAAGGTGGACGGAGGTTATATTTTCATCCCTGTCTGTTTGTTGGTCTGTGAGCAGGATATCCCCAAAAAAGATATTGACGGATTCGGTCGAAATTTGGTGGACAGATTGGGCGTGTGATAAGAACAACGTTGAATCGATTTTGGTGAAGATCAGGATCTGGTGAAATATTTTTTTAAGTCATTCTTCAGAATTGAGAGATGGGGCCAAAATCGATATCGTATCAAATTGAATCAAAATCAAACAAAATTGAATCAATCGTCTTATAGCATATTTCAAAAAGTTGTGGAAGTATTTTGACCAAACTTGGTGCACGAGTTGGATAGGTGACAAGAACAAGCCGATTTGATTTTGGCTCGGGTACGGATCCAGATCCGGCCTTTCAGTGGGATGCAAAACGTAACCTGTTCAGCCTGGCGAAGCGAAGGTATGCGCTCTACCGAGTGTCTTTGCAGTTTGCTTTTTTTATTGGCCTCACCAGAAGGTATTTCGTTTGGGTTTGTTTGTTATGTCGTCATATATCTGGTGTGCAATCTGATTGCTATTTCTCATTACATTCTTTTAGGAATGACTGGATGGGGGATGCAGGGGAGGAGCACGGTACTTGTATCATAAAATTGTTGAACTTTTATAAATGCAATTCAAGTTGAAGATACAATTATTACATGACGTCATAGATACCTGTACCTGGGCTTGGGATCCGAGGATCCTGAGTTCAAATCCCACTCAGCTGTTGAATTAATACCAGGTCGGGTTGACTCTGCCTGTCATCCTTCCGAGGTCGACAAAATGAGTGCCAGCATGCTGGTATCCTGTGTCGGAGTGGCGACCTGACCAGGATTGTGTCCAATAGACAAGGAAACTGCTTAGGCAGCACCAACGCTCTGCACAGAGTATGGTACCAATGGATGGATACCTGTACCAACAATTCCACACTGTTCCTGACTACTTCGCACCTGTATCTCTTGGATGCTGTGGAATCCATAGCTCTCAACTTCATGATGTCCCTGGACAAAGAAGTTGAAGCACAGGGTCAACTCATCTTTCATCACAGATGGTATTCATACAACCTTTATTCTGGTATTGCTCCCTCTGCTCTTTCATTCCTTCAGATCACTCCCCAGTCTCTCCGACTCGCATGCATTGTTCCACCACCCCCCTTATTTTGGAGCTCCAAATTACCAGTTGCAACAGATAAACGGACCGAGAGGGGAACATTTTGGAATTTTCTCTTGGAGAGATCTGAATGGAGGAAGAGAGAATGGCAAAGAAAGCACACAGGTTGAGGGAGCATGGTAGGAGGAAAAGAGGTAGGCCTCAGCTGAGATGGGAAGATTGTGTGAGGAGGGATGTAAGTAAGATGGGGTTGGTGGGAGAGGAGAGAGTTGGCTGGGGATAGAAGGCAGTGGAGGAGTATTGTACAAAAGTTGGGGCAGCAGCTTGGTACCATTTAGGCCTCACTCCCATATAAAGGGGAATGAGGAAGAAGAACATGCAAGATCAGAACTCCATCAAGCTGCGGATATGAAGTCCGTGGACAGGAGTTCAGGTCTGCCAAGGAAGGACTCTCGGCTGCTGGCTTTGGAGGCCAACTTTGAACTGTGGTTTGCCCAAGAAAGATCATGGCTGATAGTAAGATCCAGGAGTTTGAATGCCTGAACTTCTTCAAGAGAATTGTTAAGAAATTAGCCAGACAGAGTGTTTGCCAGACGGTCCTTTCGGAGAGAGATAGTGAGTGTGAGATTTGTCAGGATTGAAAGACATATTCTGAGTGTTTGACCAGGTTGTGATTGTTTTTGTGGCACATCTAAAATAGCCATAACCCAGGCAAGGAATAAAATCATAGGAGGGTCGCAGTAAAAAGAAGCATTACGTGTGATCTACGTCTTACATTTGTAAAATACTTTGGATAGTTTGAAACTTTGATAGCTGTGGGTTGCTTTCGGTTGGTATGAGATGTTACAGCTGCAGGATAGGAGAGATGTTGTGGGAAGTGAAAGAGTGTTGGTGGGATACCATAGGTTGGAGTAGGATGATCAGAGGTTAGGATAGGGTTAGCATATCCATGAAGAAGGATCGGGTATACATCGATGGAAACTGAACTAACTTCTTTTTGTCTACATAGTCGAGGCTCGTGGAAGAGCTCGGACTAGTACACTGAGCGGATGAGGACACAACAGGACAAAGGGAACATTAACAGTAGAGAGAGAGCCGGGGGGGGATGCACTAACAACAAAGTTGAAGGCCAAGATAGAGGGAGACTTGGACAAACAATAGGTGTGGAGTGTGAGGAGGAATGGGTGGCAGGAAAGTATGCATGGAGTGGGGTGGACAAGATGGATAGAGAAGGAAATTCTCAGGAGGGAAAGGATATTTGGAAGGAAGAGAGAGGGGGTGGTTAACGAGGGTAGAAAATATCATGTTTTTGGAATGGAGATGATCTGCGATGGTGGTGAACAGGTGTCTTGAAGACCTGGAGGGAAGAATGAGATTGAAGAGAATGTGGAAGTTGGTTCCTCACTTGAGAAAAAAAACAGAGAAACAAATGAGTGGAGGTGAGCACTGATCCTGGATTTAGGTAGTTTCAACAGAAATCTGAGGGGGGGGGGGTGGACAAAGCATGGAATGAGCAGACGGTACAAAACCAGAAAGGAGGTGGAAGAAGACAGAGCAACCACCAACCTGTCTGTGATGGTGAAGTGATAGTTTCATCGACTCAGTTTCATCGTGGGAGATTACAGTGATCTTGAAGGCCTTGGTTGGTTTCTACGGTATCAAGCTGAGCAAGATGCGAAGCAGCGGTCGGCCCAAAGGGGAGAGCAGAACTCCATCAAGCTGCGGATATTAAGTCAGTGGACAGGAGTTCAGGTCTGCCAAGGAAGGACTCTCGGCGGCTGGCTTTGGAGGCCAACTTTGAACTGTGGTTTGCCCAAGAAAGATCATGGCTGAGACCCAGGATCCAGGAGTTTGAATGCCTGAACTTCCTCAAGAGAATTGTTGAGAAATTGGCCAGACAGAGTGTTTGCCAGACGGTCCTTTCAGAGAGAGATAGTGAGTGTGAGATTTGTCAGGATTGAAAGACATATTCTAAGTGTTTGACCAGGTTGTGATTTTTTTTTCAATGTCTGAAAAGAGGGAAGAGGCTGCAGCCTGCTTGTCTGAAGGATGAGGGACGTCATGGCAGAGGGTAGAATCCTCAGCAAAAAGATAGAGGATTTTCCAGGGATTTAGAAAGATCATTTCTGAAAATCAGGAATAGGACTGGGCCTGGAACACTGCCTTGGGGTACTCCAACCTTGACAGGGAGAGGAGATTAAAGGATTCTGTTGAGAGCTATACCTTGGCTACGAGAGTCGAGGAAGTCAGTAACCCATGTGTTGAGTTGGTCTTGGATTCCATAGGCAGAGAGTATGGCGAGTAAGGCAGGATGCCAGACTGTATCAAAAGCACGAGATATGTCCAGAAAAACGCCCCTGATCTTATGTCTGACATTGAGATCCTCCATCCATTGTTGGGTGAGTAGAAACAGCATGTTCAAGGCAGAGTGACCTGGTCTGAATCAAAATTGGTGATCTGAGATGAGGTTGTTGGAGAACATGAAGGATTTCATATCAACTGTGATGATGGAGTCCATGACCTTGCTGATGATTGGAAGTAAGGTGATAGATCTGTAGTTAAGAGGGTCTGTTTTTGCACCTTTTTACCTCCGCCACCAAAGGTGAAAGAGGTTATGTTTTCACCCCTTTCTGTCTATTTGTTACTTGCAAAATCGAAGATTTTTCAAGCATATTGGTTTGTCGATTTTGTTATTCTGTCTGTTGGATTCGCTATATATGCTAGATATCCCTTATTGTCGGGTTGTGTGTGTGTGTGTGTGTGTGTGTGTGTGTGTGTGTGTGTGTGTGTGTGTGTGTGTGTGTGTGTGTGTGTGTGTGTGTGTGTGTGTGTGTGTGTGTCCGTCCGGAACGCGAGGCTCCACAGCACGAACCAGCGAACTGATTTCGATGAAACTTTGCCAACGTGCAGTGTTTGTTCGGAATGTGCGCGTTTGAATTTTGTTGCCGAGCAACCACCCGTTGCTGTGCAGCGGCCGAAAAACCGCGTATAGAATTTTCAATACTTGTCCTTCAGTTTTGAATGTAGAGAAACGAGACTTCGGAATTAAACACTTCGAGATATTTCGAAAATTATACTCGAGCCGATTTTTGATTGAGGTTTTGTTTTTCAAATGGTAGTCCTTCAAAAATCGGGTGTCTATTTACCGTCATTTTTTATGAGGAGCTTAGGAAAGTGGGCGGAGCTGAGGGAAAGTGGGAGTGGTTGATGAAAAGTGGGAGTGGTGTAGGAAAGTGGGCGTGGCTTATGGAAAGTGGGCGTGGCTTATGAAAAATATTGTGTGGCTCAGGAGGTGTGGTCAAACAAGAGCATTGAGAGAAGTTTATCGAGTTTTCCGTGTGTGTGTGTGTGTGTGTGTGTGTGTGTGTGTGTGTGTGTGTGTGTGTGTGTGTGTGTGTGTGTGTGTGTGTGTGTGTGTGTGTCTACAATGCGAGGCTCCACAGCACAAACCAGCAAACCGATTATTTTTCAAATGGTAGTCCTTCAAAAATAGGGTGTCTATTTCCATCATTTTTTATGAGGAGTGCCAGTTGGCAAAATACGCAATAGGAAAAATCTTGCCAGGCAGAGGAACAATTGTATGTGAACCAATACGTCTTGGCAATGAATCTTCGTCGGTGGATCGGTCAGAATGAAAAGCATCGTATCCAGCGCTTCGATCCGAGCGAATCCCTCGTCGCTAACCAGGTTGTCTGTTTGTCGCCTACAGGTCACAATTTCAAATCGATCTTCATGAAACTTCACCACATGGTAGAGTTTGTCATAAGGAAGAAGCCTATTGTTTTTGAGGTCAAAAGGTTAAAAGGTCAACATAGGCCAAAGGTCAACAACTTAGGTGAAAGTTCTAAAATCCTCAATTTTCATCCGATCGACTTGAAATTTGAAGAGGATTCATATTTCAGGCCACTAAATTCAAGTTGCCAATTAATTTTGTGGTCAACATGGACTAAAAGGTCAACATAGGCCCAAGGTTACAAACTAAAGTGGTGTTTCTAAAATCCTCAATGTTAATCCGATTGACTTGAAATTTAAAGAGCATTTATATTTCAGGTCACTAAATTCAACTTCCCAATTATTTTTGTGGTCAACATGGATCAAAAGGTCAACCTAAGACAAAGGTCAACAACTTAGGTGGTATTTCTAAAATCCTCAATTTCCATCCGATCGACTTGAAATTTTAAGAGGATATATACATATATACATATATATATATATATATATATATATATATATATATATATATATATATATATATATATATATATATATATATATATATATATATATATATATATATATATTGTTACG